>NC_048287.1:31727071-31768266 GCF_009762535.1 Notolabrus celidotus | reverse complement strand
AAATTGTACTTTTAAAATTAGAAAACATTCAAAGTAACTCTTCTATTTTTACTAAGTGAACGAATATTCGAAAATCATTGCCCATCTCTAGTGACTAAAGGCTGACTTATACTTATACAGCTGGGGTGGACGCGGACATGAGCTCCACATACTTGTGCGTCGATGTGTCCGTGTCGCGCTGCAATTCTCCTCCTAAACTCTAGAGGGCAGTGTGGTCTCTCTGATAGCCGGTCGCCTGCTTCCGGCCCCGCTACGATCTGTGTTTACTTTTCCACAGAGACTCAGAGCGTGTTGTGTTAATCTACAGCTGATACATGTTGCTGTTTATCATACAGACGTGATTACATGAAGAAAAGAGAGGAGGAGGTGAAATACACGGCCGATGTCCGGGATCCAAGAAGTCCTGTAAACGCAGGAAACACAATGCCGCCAAGCAGACCAATCACAGGGCTTGCAGTCCGCGTCGATTCTACGCGCAGTTACCATAGACTGTAAATAAAAATGGACAGCGTTGCTCCGCCTCTTCCTGTTGTACGGTTCTGAAGCCAAAAAATCCCTCTCCTGGGTGCCGCCATTGTGCAGCCAGACCCTGTGAAGCAAGCGGCAAACTCCGGTCTCAAACGATGAAGCCAATGCGGAAGTGATATAAACTGCAATACATCGAAAATCCGCTTGAGGCTGGCTGCAGAAACACCGGAAACCACATAGATATGAATGGGAAAAAGACGATCTTTGCAGCATTAATAAACATGTTTACAGCCTGGTTCAAAAAACAGCTTGGCCCTACAACGCTAATCTCTCTAATGGCATACACTGTACAGGGGGTGAATTTTTTTCTAACGTGACGGTTAAGAAGATATTAAGATTATGAGTTTTGCCCAAATAAGGACATGACTGACGTGACTCCCGGTCGGGAACACACAGCCATTGGCTAAGAGACTCACACTACGTCACACTCTGCCTAGTTGAGTTCCTCATTACCAATATGGCTGCTGCCGTCGATTTGCTTCAAAACAGCTCTCAGGAACAGATGGGTGACGTCACGGATACTACGTCCATATTTTATACAGTCTATGCTGTGAAGCCACTGTAATAAGCTCCGCCCTACAGCGTGACGTCACAAGACGCTGTGTGCCCTTTGACGTTTCCCTCTACGGCGGCTGTGAATCAAAGGAAACAGGAAGTAGAACCCCGTTTTTTAAACTCTAATAACTAACGAAAAAGAAAGTTTTCAGAAAAAGAGGCCTTGAACACAAAACAGTCAAATACTAACTACATATCACCACAGCATACGGATGTGAGAAACATTCATACGACGTGTATTTATTTTTTAAAGTGTGACTGCTCCCCCATTTAAATGAATGGGGGAGACGGATTTCTTGACCTATACTGCAGCCAGCCACCAGGGGGCAGACACTGCTGAAAGCTTCACCACCAGGGGAGCATCCGGCATGCTTGGTAGTTACATTTTGGAGGAGATGCTCGTCAGCTACGTGCGTAGGCCTCTGCGTAGGTACGGCAGCGACTTGAACCCCCGGCGTAGGTTACGCCATCGATTGGACGCAGAAGTATAAATAAGACTTAACCTGTTGATTATTAACCTCATTAATCGGGGGATGTTCCTCCTTACTGTCCCAACTTTTTAAAAACATGTTGCTGGCATCAAATTCATAAAGGGCATTATTTTTCATGCAATGATTTTTAAATGATCAACAAACAAATCAAAGTCTGTTTTAAGACGTCAGGAAAGCAGCAACCCTCTCTCCTTTCTCTCTGAGTTGACATCAAATGAGAGTTGAAACCAAACCTCGACGTAACAACAAATTCATTCACTGCTGCTCTGGTCTTCTCTCATTCAGGGTAAGCTAACAGCCAGCTTCACTGACACTCCTTCATCTCTCACCCAAAGCAGGGTAAGACCACGGCTGGTCTCCGTTGTTGGTCTGTCTTCAGAAAAACAAACAAAATGTACTCGACTTATTAATGCAACGTGTCTGTGTCTGGTATTACAAAGAGTCTAGTCCTCTGTTGTAATACGTACGTAAGTATCTCATGCGTTTCAGGATGCATGCATAAATGTGTTGTTTATTTGTTCAGCCTTCTTTGTTGTCTGATTTTTAACATTACGTGGTTCATGTTGTGAAAGTGTCCTCTTCTTTATTTTTGTGCTCTTCAGACTTGAAACACTTTATATTTCCAGGTTTGAGGGACCAGCTAACTGTTCACTTCACCTTTCTTTCCTCTGCTGCTGCCCAGGACCATCACCTGCCTTTGACTGTCAGAATTGATCACTGTGTGTCTGTATATGAATTGTATACTGTATATATGTTTGCACTGTACATATATACACACAAACTCATCAGAGCACTAATAGTGAACGTGTGGATGAATAAAAGTTGATGTACACACTCTGTTAGCGTCTTTTCACCTCCTTTATAAACGTCCGTCTATCGATGCTCTGACTCGCGTTCAATCATCTCTCTCGTGGTTTCCTTCAGGACCGGAGCCTCCCACCGACATAGTCTTCAGTGAGTTGACTGAAAAGTCTCTGACCGTGTCGTGGACCAAACCCAAGACTCCGGTCAGTGGCTTCAAGGTCACCTACACCCACTTGGAGGAAGGTGAGGAATGGATTTGTTAAATTCAATCTTTAGTTATAAAGCGCCAAATCCCAACAAATGTTCTCCTCAGACTCTTTCCAAACAGAGCCGGTCTAGACTGTACTCCATAGTCTATTATTAACAAAGACCCAACATCAAGACTGGATCAGATCCAGTCCCATCTTCCAGACAGGACTCAGTCTGATCTCATCTTAATCCACCATGAGCAGAGCACTTTGCAGCATTTAGCAAGTTACAGTGGCAAGGACAAACTTCCTTTAACAGGCAGAAACCTCCAGCAGGACCAGACTCATGTTAGACACACATCTGCTGAGACCGTGTTGGAGAGAGGGATAGAGGGAGGTGAAGAGAGAGAGAGATGATAGTGGGGAGACGGATAGTAGTAGTTGTGGCAGCTGGAGTCTGGACCACGTCCACAGCAGCAGAGATCCAGAGGAACCTACGAGACAAGGGAGCTCAGGGACTCCAGAAAGGTCTAAGAAAAGAGAGAAGAGAGGGAGACCAGAAGAAAGAAAAAAAGGAGAAGAAATGGTGAAGGAATGACAGAAAGAAAGGATGGAGTAAGAGAAGGAGACATAGAGGATGAAGAAACATGGAAAGAAAGAAAGAGAGAAAGAAGGAAGGAATGAAAGAGAGAAGGAAAGAAGGAAATAAAGAAAGACAGCAGGAAAGAAGGAATGGAAGGAAAAGGGGAAGAAAGAGAGAAAGAAAGAACAGAAAAGAGGAAAAGAAAGAAAGACAGCAAGAAAGTAGGGAGGGAATGAAAGAAATAAGAACAGAAAAGAGAGAAAGAACCAAAAGAATGAAAGAAAGAAGGGAAAAGAAGGAATTGAAGAAAGACAGAAGGACAGCAGAAAAGAAAGAAAGAAATGAAGGAAGAATGGAAGGAAGGAAGGAAAAAGGAATGAAAGAGAAAGGAAGAACAGAAAAGAAAGAAAGAAAGAAAGAAATAATGGGATGAAAGGAAAAGGGAAATAATGAAAGAGCAAAAAAAAAAGTATGAAAGAATGAAAAAGAAATTAAGAGAAAGAAGTAAAGAAAGCCAGAAATAAAACAAGGAAGGTCAGAAAGTAAGGAAAAAAAGAAAGAAAGGAAGAAAGAAGAATAGAAAGGACAGCAGGACCACAGGAAAGAAATAGAGAAAGAGAGAAAGAAAGAAAGAAAGAAACAAAGAAACAAAGAAACAAAGAAAGAAAGGATGAATAACAGACCCCAAAAAATGAATCTACAGCAGAGATCCAGAGGAACCTACGAGACAAGGGAGCTCAGGGACTCCAGAAAGGTCTATGGCTAGTAACTTTAATGGGACAGGAAGAGTTAAAGTGAGAGACAGGCAGAGAGAGGAGAGAGAGGGAAAGACAGGATCCCAGTGTGTCAGTCTAAGCCTATAGCAGCATAACTAAGACCTGGTCCAAGCCTGATCCAGCTCTAACTATAAGCTTTATCAAAAAGGAAAGTTGAAGCCTACTCTTAAAAGTAGAGAGGGTGTCTGCCTCCCGGACCCTGACTGGTAGATGATTCCAAAGGTCAGGGGCCTGATAACTGAAGGCTCTACCTCCCATACTACTTTTATATAACCTATTGTGATTTAGAGTCATTCATAGATTTGCGTAATGAGAAGTGTGGCTGGGTTGACTCAGATACAGGCGTGATGAAGCTGTTCTTTACGAGGACTTAGTCCAGATTAAGACTGATTGTGTCTCTTCAGGTGAGCCGGTGTCGGTGTCTGTGGACTCAGGCGACTCCAATCTCCCCCTGTCCAAGCTCTCGCCCGGGTCTACCTACGAGGTCAGCATCATCTCCGTCCTCGGACTGGACGAGAGCGATCCACTGAAGGACTCTGTCACAACTCGTAAGTCCTCCCGGTCTCTGGTGTAACTTTGATTTAATCTTTTGAGCTTTAGTATCTGCACATCGTGTCAGTTTCCCTCTGATGTGTGCAGCAGGTGTTTGATGTGGAAACAGTCTGAGTTATGACTCAGAGGAGACTCGTCCTGGATCTGATCACAGCTCTGTTTTATTTCAGAACACTTTTCTTTGTGAGATAATTCCCCTCGCTGACGGAGTAACTGTTGACTAACCAAACATCATCGTTCACACATCGTCAAATCACCTGTCTCTGTCCTTTTTACACATTCTCTGTTTACTTTGGTTCAGGTAACATAAACTCCTTTATCTCTCTCTGTCTCTCTCTTAGTCCCCGACCCCCCAACAGACCTCAGAGCTGTAAACGTCACAGACACAACCGCCTTGCTGCTGTGGCGTCCAGCGTTGGGTGCTGTTGATAAGTACGCCATCGTGTACGGAGCTGGTACAGGTGAGAGGTGGCTGAATCTAAACTTCTCTGGCTGCTTAAGATCCCCCCGTCTTTAACTTGTCCTGTATGTTGGATCAGATTCAGAGTTGAGGATCTCGGTGTCTGGAAACACAGCAGAGCATCATCTGAGCGGTCTGGAAGGATCCACCACCTACACCGTCAGAATAACCAGCCAGCTGGGCAGCCAGGAGAGCTCCGAGGCCACCACCAGCTTCACCACCACCAGAGGTCAGTACACCCAGAACTCCAACGGACGGATTCCACCAGATCCATGTCCAGACCGTCTCCGGTCCATGACAGATCCGGATCTGATAGGTTTCTATTCTAGTCAATGTGTTAACTTCCACTGGATCCGCTCTGTTGCGTTCCGGCTGCGTCTCTGTGCTTCTACCTTTAAGTGTTGTTTTTATACTGAAGGGGGTCCTAAACTAATGCAGCTGGACTCTCTGTGTCTACTCTTTTTATTAACTTTAAAATATTGAATTTACACGTCAAAATTATTTATTTTTTTATTCTTTTATTTATTTATTCATTTATTTATTCATTTATTTATTCATTTATTTATTAATTCATTTATTTATTCATTCATTTATTTATTTATTCATTTATTCATTTATTCATTCATTTATTCATTCATTTATTTATTCATTTATTTATTCATTCATTTATTTATTCATTTATTTATTCATTCATTTATTTATTCATTTATTTATTCATTTATTTATTCATTTATTTATTTATTCATTTATTTATTCATTTATTTATTCATTCATTTATTTATTTATTTATTTATTTATTTAATGATTGATTCATTTATTTATTCATTTATTTATTTATTCATTCATTTATTTATTCATTCATTTATTTATTCATTTATTCATTTATTTATTGATTCATTCATTTATTCATTCTTTTATTTTTTCATTAATTCATTAATTTATTTATTTATTGATTGATTCTTTTATTCATTTATTCATGCATTTATGTATATATTCATTTATTTATTCATTCATTCATTCATTTATCTATTTATTTATTTATATATATTTTTTTTAATTTATTATCTGAGTTTTTTTTGTCCCTTTAGATTCTTCAGTCTCAGTCGGGTGTTGTGTTTGTATTTCTATCAAAATAAAGTTGTCTCTGACTCTGATCACGTACTGGAGTGACTAAACTCAGAGAAGAAGAAGAAGAAGAAGAACTGAAGGTTTGTAACGCCTCCTCTCTTCCTCTGCAGGTTCAGGCGGAGACGGCGAAGGACCACGAGATCTTCAGGCGAGCAATGTGACTCCTCGCACCGCCATGTTGACGTGGAAGCCGCCCCTGAACCCCGTGGGAAGCTACAGACTGACGTACCAGACCGAAGACCAAGGGATGAAGGTAAAGGTTAAAACTGAAGCTCAAGATTTAAAGACGCCACAGTCATCTTTGTTAAATCCACTTCCTGTTGGTCCCTCATCAGGAGGTGATCGTGGACGCCTCGGTGACTCAGTACAACCTGAGCAGACTTTACCCCGGCTCGAAGTACTCTGTGCAGCTGCAGGCAGAGAGCGGAGGAGTGTACGGCGCCGCCATCTCCACCGAGTTCACCACGGGTAACCGCCGCTCACGTCACACGTCTCATGTTTTATAAATAACTGAGCACTAACTCCTGGTCTTCCTCTCCGTCTCAGGCCCGCTGAGGTTCCCGTTCCCCACAGACTGTTCCCAGGAGCTGCTGAACGGCATCAGGACGTCAGGAGAGCTGGAGATCTTCCCTACGGGCAAACACGGGACGACCATGATGGTTTCCTGCGACATGGAGACGGACGGAGGCGGCTGGACGGTACGCTGAAACGCTCCTCTTAGATTACAGGGACGTGGTTTTGATTGGAACCAGGTCTGAGTGTTTCTGTCTGCAGGTCTTCCAGAGGAGGAAGGACGGCTCGGTGAACTTCTTCAGGGGGTGGAAGGATTACACGAGAGGGTTCGGAGACGTGAACGGAGAGTTCTGGCTGGGTGAGACTTTCAGAAACATCGGCGGAGAGCGAATCAGAATTACTGGAGGAGTTGTCTTTAATGTGAAACACGACGTTCTCTCCAGTGTTCATTTCGTTAACGAGAACTCTGACGATAAATGTTCGTCAACGACTCATTGATCATGACGAAAACGAGACAATGACGAGCTAAAGTGCTTCACTGACGATAAAAACTCTGACCAACGTATGTTTTGAATTTGTTAACGAGACGATGATGAGACGAAAACATTAGAGGTCGACCGCCGGACATTCAAAACCCATGTTTCCCCCGCTGTGTGTCTAACCTTTCAAAATAAAAGTGCTGCCTTTATTCCCATAGATTCCTATTTATTCCCATTTATTCCCATATAGTTCCATAGATTCCTGTTTATTCCCATTAATTCCTGTTTATTCCCATAATCCCATTAGTTCTTGATTATTCCCATATTCCTGTTTATTCCCATTAATTCCCATATTCCCATTAATTCCTGTTTATTTCCATTAGTTCTTGATTATTCCCATATTCCTGTTTATTCCCATTAATTCCTGTTTATTCCCATATTCCCATTAATTCCTGTTTATTCCCATAGTCTCATTAATTCCTGTTTATTCCCATTAATTCCTGTTTATTCCCATATTCCTGTTTATTCCCATTAATTCCTGTTTATTCCCATATTCCCATTAATTCCTGTTTATTCCCAAATTCCCATTAATTCTTGTTTATTCCCATATTCCTGTTTATTCCCATTAATTCCTGTTTATTCCCATATTCCCATTAATTCCTGTTTATTCCCATATTCCCATTAATTCCTGTTTATTCCCATATTCCTGTTGATTCCCATTAATTCCTGTTTATTCCCATATTCCCATTAGTTCTTGATTATTCCCATATTCCTGTTTATTCCCATATTCCTGTTGATTCCCATATTCCTGTTGATTCCAATTAATTCCTGTTTATTCCCATATTCCCATTGATTCCTGTTTATTCCCATATTCCTGTTTATTCCCATTAATTCCTGTTTATTCCCTTTAATTCCTGTTTATTCCCATTAATTCCTGTTTATTCACATTAATTCCTGATTATTCCCATATTCCTGTTGATTCCCATTAATTCCTGTTTATTCCCATATTCCTGTTTATTCCCTTTAATTCCTGTTTATTCCCTTTAATTCCCATTTATTCCCATATCTCCATTAATTCCCATATCCCCATTAATTCCATTTTATTCTCATTAATTCCCATTTATTCCCATATTCCCATTAATTCCTGTTTATTCCCTTTAATTCCTGTTTATTCCCATTAATTCCTGTTTATTCACATTAATTCCTGATTATTCCCATATTCCTGTTTATTCCTATTAATTCCTGTTTATTCCCATATTGCCATTAATTCCTGTTTATTCCCATATTCCCATTAATTCCTGTTTATTCCCATATTCCCATTAGTTCTTGATTATTCTCATATTCCTGTTTATTCCCATTAATTCTTGTTTATTCCCATATTCCTGTTTATTCCCATTAATTCCTGTTTATTCCCATATTGCCATTAATTCCTGTTTATTCCCATATTCCCATTAATTCCTGTTTATTCCCATATTCCCATTAGTTCTTGATTATTCTCATATTCCTGTTTATTCCCATTAATCCCTGTTTATTCCCATTAATTCCTGTTTATTCCCTTTAATTCCCATTTATTCCCATATCCCCATTAATTCCCATATCCCCATTAATTCCTGTTTATTCCCTTTAATTCCCATATTCCCATTTATTCCCATATCTCCATTAATTCCTGTGGAAAGTTTCCAACTTTGAAGATTCTCAGAATTTCACACCCCACTTAACTCTCTGTCAGGTGCATTCAGGGACCGTTGTAAATGTGCAATACAGTCCTTTCATGGCATTTCTCTGTGAGTCAAGAGAATCCAAATACAGTCACAGTGGTCACAGAGAGAATGTCCTCTTTTGACTTTTCAGCAGGGCCAGGCTGAATTATTTAATTTAAGATATTACCCAAAAGTGTTAAAGGAGTGTTGACGATTTTAACTCTTGGTATAACCCTGATACTGATATCTGATCCACTACATGAATTATTTAAAGAGTGAAGATGTTTCAGCAGAAATCAAAGACTCAAACTAACTGAGCTCTAAAAGAGACGCCAAAACTAACACTGCTTCTCTCGCTCCGTCAGGACTCGATAACCTTCACAACCTGACCACCATGACCCGGATGAATCTGCGCGTCGACCTGCGAGACCAAGACGACGCGGTGTTCGCTAAATACATGACCTTTGAGGTGGCGAAGAGGAACTACAAACTGTCTGTGGGCGGGTACAGCGGCACGGCAGGTGAGAGGAGGCGGGATCTAACGGGAGCAACCGGGTGATTCAAAACGTTTCACTCCTATTTAATCAACAACGACTTCCTGTTTCCCTTTCAGGCGACTCTCTCACGTATCACAACAACCGGCTGTTCTCCACCAAAGACCGGGACCCCACGCCGTTCATCACCCGCTGCGCCATGTCGTACCGAGGAGGCTGGTGGTACAAGAACTGCCACGAAGCCAACCTCAACGGGCTCTACGGCATCGACGTCAAACACCAGGTAACCTCACGGCGGTCACGCCTGACCTCATGAACCGTCTCAGGGGAGCTTGTGGAGAACTCAGGTGTGTGTGTGTGTGTGTGTGTGTGTGTGTGTTTCAGGGAATCATCTGGACCAGCTGGAAGGGCAAAGAGCACTCCATCCAGTTCACCGAGATGAAGATGAGACCGGCGTCCTTCAGAGGATGAAGAATTAGAGGAAGAGGAGGAGGAGGAGGATGAACTGTTAAACACATGCATGGACAGCAGTGTTGTTCATTACATGTGCTCAGACACACACACACACACACACACACACACACACACTGCAGAGATGAAGTCGTATTTTTTCATTTGTATAGAGGTCAGTTATCAGTATTTTACTGTAGATTGTACAGTTTTTATCTTTACTTCTTAAAGCAGGGCTGCTCCCACTTCTTTCTCCGTATTTAAAGGGCCAGTTCACCAACATGAGAACAAAACACAGCCAGCCGCGCCCTGAGTTTAAAGGTTGATCGTAACGCTCCTGCAGATACTCGGGTATAAAGACAGAGTGTCGTTTACATGGAGCGGATGTTCGCAGCACTTTAGAGGCGACTGTCTTAATGTTCACAGAGAAGGCATCGAAGGGTTAATACGAGGCGTATAAAGGAACAGTTCCCCAAGAATGATCCAGATTATGAATTCCACTGTTTTCAATCCAGGACCAGAGCTCTAAATGGAACTGCTTGTTACATACTTTGTCCACAAGGGGGCGGCATACTCCACACAATGTTACAGAACCACACGGCTGCTTTAAAAGACAGATGTTTGATATTAACCGCTTTATGATGGATCGTCTACAACCACAGTGGCCACGGTTACATGATGTTTCTTAATTCTGAATTGAGGTTTACATGGAAAACACATTTAATCGTCTTTATTCCTCTTAAGGTCTGGGGGTTGGGAAGGGTTCTGATTGGACAGGAGTGGCGTGACGTCCTGCTTCAACTATTTCCACTTGTGTGTTTTTTACCTGGGTGGCGTCTCTGTCAGGGAAACCTCTCTCCATTAACTCGGACGCTACAGCTTTAAGAAGGTCCACATTTTGATTCTTCTGTCCATCAACTCTTTTCATGATATCCATTTCTTCTAAGGCTCCTGTTAAATAAATAGTCTCAGCTCGAGTCCAACGCTTGCTTCGGGCGGCCATCTTGGAATATGTGTGTCATGGCGACAGGGCAAGGGAGCGAGCATGCTCAGAACGACCGGGATTAATTTAAAGTGGAATGAACGTATACAAGGCAAGGCGGCTTTATTTGTATAGAGCATTTCATACATGAGGGCAACTCAATGTGCTTTACATTAAAACATTAACAGCATTGGAAACATTCAGAGCATAAAAGAACATAATTAAAATGACAAATATAATAAAACAAATAAAATATATTAAAAGTACATTTAAAATTTGCTTTTAAAGTGAGTTAAAATGAGTTAAGATAGGAAGGCAGTGGGAAATAAAAAGGTCTTAGTCTTTGATTTTAAAGAGGTGAGAGTTGGAGCAGACCTGCAGCTTTCAGGGAGTGTGTTCCAGATATGTGGAGCATAATGACTAAACGCTGCTTCACCATGTTTCCTTCTGACTCTAGGGACTGAAAGCAGACCAGGACCTGATGACCTCAGAGGTCCAGGTGGTTCATGCAGTAGCAGCAGATCAGCCTAAACCAGGGGTGTCAAACTCATTTCAGTTAAGGGGCCACACACAGCCCAAGTTGATCTGAAGTGGGCCGGACCAGTAAAATCATTACATAATAACCTATAAATAACGACAACTTTACATTTTTCCCTTTGTTTTAGTGCAAAATAGTACAAGTATGTGCTGAAAATGTAATCAACTATCTTTCTACAAAAACAGTTCTCCATGATGAGTCTCATAGTGGAGCAGAACATTTTACTCTTTAAACACTGAAACCTGCTGCAAACACACCAAACAAGTTATCAATTCACCTGACACAGAGTGTCATTTTTACTGCAAAAGAACAGAGAGATTATAATAATGAAGAAGGTAAAGTTGGCTATCCTGGACCCCTCAGCTACGAAAGGAACTGTTTGCTTGGTGGACAGTGTTGTATGCAGGGGTGTTGTGCTAGTGTTAGTAGTTAGTGGATCATCTTATAGTGCTCTAAAAAGACTTAATGAATCTCAACCAGATTATGCAAACAGCAAGTCATCTATTTTCTCACTTTGAGAAAAAAGTCCCGGGAAAAAGTGCTGTTCAGGTGCACTACATCAGCACTATGATTGTATGCGACCCTCAGAGGACAAATTTAAAATAGTAGTTACTTTTATTGAAAATTTGCAGTTAATGTCTAATCTGTAATTTTTTCACTTTGCAAAGTCGTTCTGTGGGCCAGATTGCAACCTCTGGCGGGCCGGTTTTGGCCCGCGGGCCGCATGTTTGACACCCCTGGCCTAAACCATTCAGGTCTTTATAAACCATCAGCAGGATTTTACATGATCGAGGAATTAATCAATTCAGATTTAAAATCAGAATAAATCAGACACTTACTTTGGATTTAAGTTTAATTTGGAATGGTCTCTCTCATTCTGAATCAGGTCTTTACAAGGTCATTTTTAATCTTTTTAAAGAGGATTTAATTTTTATTCTGAATTAAAGAAGAATTAAAAGTCTCATGGAAACGTAGACAGTGTCTCCTTTATTTACTGAAGCCCTTCAAATTCCACCAGATCTGTGTCCGGTCCGTCTCCGATCCGTCACAGCACCAGATCTGATAGGTTTCTATTCTAGTCAATGTGTTAACTTCAACTGGATCCGCTCCGTTGCAGAGTCCAGTCCGGCAGGTCTGAGTCCTCCGGATCAGATACACAAGACTTCTATGTTTGCCTGATGCCGGAGCACGACGCATCAATCTCAACAGAGCAGATGGAGCGGGACAGGAAGTCAGGTTTCACCAAAACAAAATGAAAACATCCGGTTAATTTTCAGAATAAAAGACTCTGTGTTATCACCAGATCGTATTTCACTTAACTACAACAACAAACCAAAGTCATGATGAGAGGAGCCAGGCCTGGAGTCAACAGGTCAGAGGTTTTCAGAGGACCAGAAAGACAACATGGATGAGGAGAGGAGGAGGAGGAGGATCCTTGATTCAGGGATTACCGCGGGGAAAACCTCGGTCACATGACTCCAGCTGTCCGGAGGTCCTGCTCCTTGGATCAGAGACAGATCGGACAGGGATCTGGTGGAAGTCTGATGTGGGATCAGGGTCACCCAATCTGACTCAAAAGTTTCTAACAGCCTGAATCCAGATCAGACTTGTAAACCCATCCAATGTTTTAATCTTTTTGGTCTTTTGAGCGACCCATCTTCAAGATTTAATCTAATCTGGTCGTGGTTTTCTGATCAGATTACTCTCAAACGACTTAAAGAATCAGAACCATGACACTCCTCGATCCGGCCTGTGGAGAGGGACACAAAGAATCTCAGATTAAAGAAGCCACAGCCAGACTCAGACCAGGTACAGGTACAGAGCAGTCTCTCAGGAAAAGACAGATAGATAAAGAGCAGGAACGTGGACACACATCAGTCCTTAACAGGGAATAAAGAGCACTCAGATTCCAGTTTGTCACATGATCTTTCACTCAAACATGTGAACTCTTCACAGAGTGAAGAACAGCCTCGTTAGAAGCTCCATGTTTTATTTAAATTGAGATGTCTGTGTTTTCTCCACCAATGAACGGAGCTCTTAAAGAAACAGGGGGTATGATTTTGAAGCTCTCTTAGTGTCACTGCGTGGACTCTGTTTCAGCTGCTCGACTGCTCGACAGCTCGGCAGCGCCCCCTGCTGTCCGCTCTGAGCGATGGAGAGATGTTGTGGTTGAACTTCTTTTTGTAAATCCCTCTCTGTTTTTTTACTCCTCTCTTCGATGAGCTGCCTTAAAGAATATGATAATAAAAGGATTGAAAACTAAATCTGCAGACTCCCTTTGTTTGGTGTGGAAGAAGACAAAGACTCTCACTTCCTCCTCCTCCTCCTGACTCTTCTTCTTCTTCTTCTTCTTCTTCTTCTTTTAATCAAACTGATCAGTTTCTTCTTCTGCGTTTGGTTTTGAAGCAGGACAGAGTCACCTTGAAGAGACGCCAGGTGAGACCGATCTGTCCTCGTCTTCGTCTGATCCCAGAAGTCCTTTTTTTATTTTTAATTGATCCCAAAGGTGCAGCTCCTCCCTCCTCTCTGCGCACCAGGCGGCCAATCAGAGGCCTCCCTACCTGTGCTCCGAGCCACCTGGGCCTCTTGTTTACAGGTGTGTGTGTGTGTGTGTGCGTGTGTGTGTGGAACGTTGCAGCGGGGACAGGTGCTGATGCTGCTGTCAGGTCAGATGCTGTGACCGGTTTCAGGTAAGAGAAACTGATCCAGGACAGCTGGAGGAGAGAGAGAGCGCTCAGGTGGGCGAGCAGAGGTGAATCTGAAAAGGTGTGAAGAAGAGGAAGTGTTTTTCTTCAGGTGTGAGAGGTTCAACAGAGCGCGCTCAGAGGGAACAAACCAGGAGTCTCTGCACAGCACAGGTAAGCTCCTCTTTACGTTCTCCTCCTCATTCCCCCTCATTTTATTTCCCTCCTCCTGACACACCTTTATCAGAAAGCTTTTATTCTGTCTCATTTTTAATGCTTAACCTTTCCACTTCTATTGTTTTTGAGAAGCACTTTGTCACTTTTATTTAAAATTGCTATTCAAATAAAATTATTATTACTATGTTCAGAATATTCCACGCCATCTTAACTCTTTTGGTGCATTTGTGCATTTCTTATTTGCAAATGAGAAGCATATTTATTTATTTTTGTGCACTTTAAAAAAATAAATCTTAAAAAGGAAAAATACAAATTATGTTTGTACACTTGTACGTGTTGAAAAGGGATTAAATTGGAATAATAATATTTTTTAGATAATGCTCCATCAACTTGTAATATAATAAAATGAAATAAATAAATAAAATAAGCAAATAAAAATAACAAAATGTTTAAAAATAGAATATTGTAAATGGATGGCTACACATTTAAAAAAATCAATAATTCAACTAAATTGAAAAAATTAAAATTAAACAATTAAAAATGAAATAGATACAAAATAAAGGATTTAATTAAACTCAAATTTAGAAATAAAAATTTAACAAAAACGCTTAATAAAAAAAAAGTAAATAACTGGTGGTGAATATATACACACCACTGTCCCCTGTACTCTCAGCTGAACTGGCCTTCACAGAAACACTGGTTTCTATTCATTTACAAACCCCTCACTGGTGAAACCCCGTTATATCTACAGTCACTGATCAAACTTCACAGCACAAACCGGAGCCTGCGCTCAAGTAGCCTTATCAAACTCACCCCACCCAAAACCCAGACCTCCTTTGGTCGCACCTCCTTCCAGTTTTTCACTGCAAATGACTGAAATCACCTTCAACAATCCCTGAAGCTGACCTCTCTCATTCCACTCGCCACTTTCAAAAACGTATTACATCCTATAACTCAACATCACTGCCATGCTTTTAGATTGCTTTTCAATCTTTATCTCAATCAATCAATCTTTATTTGTATAGCGCCAAATCACAACAAACGTTATCTCAAGACGCTTTTACAAACATAGGAGGTCTAGACCACTCTATGTCAAATTATGAACAGAGACCCAACACCAAGACAGGGTAAGACTCAGTCTGACCCCACCTTAATCCGCAGTATTTAGCTAGTTACAGTGGAGAGGACAAACTTCCTTTTAACAGGCAGAAACCTCCAGCAGGACCAGACTCATGTTAGACAGCCATCATGCCTCGACTGAGTTGGGTCTGGAAAGACAGATAGAGGGGAGTAAGAGAGAGAGGTGATAGTGATGAGACGAGTCGTAGAAGCTGTCGCCGCTGGAGTCCAGCACGTCCGTATCAGCTGGAGTCCAGATCGTCCGCAGCAGGAGGACGTCTACGGCAGCTCAGAGGAATCTACGAGACAAGGGAGCTCAGGGACTCCAGAAAGGTCTATGGTTAGTAACTTTAATGGGACAGGAAGAGTTAAAGTAAGTGATGAAGGGGTTGGGGGGGAAGGGGGTGAGCTAGGATCCCAGTGTGTCAGTGTGCCAGTTCCCCCGGCAGTCTAGGCCTATAGCAGCATGACAAAAGCTGGTCCAAGCCTGATCCAGCTCTAACTATAAGCTTTATCAAAAAGGAAAGTTTGAAGCCTACTCTTAAAAGTAGAGAGGGTGTCTGCCTCCCGGACCCTGACTGGTAGATGATTCCAAAGGAGAGGGGCCTGATGACTGAAGGCTCTACCTCCCACACTTTTAAGTTGTTCACTGCTGTCATATGTTTGTATTGTATTATTCTGTCTCTAAGCCTCTCTGTTTTTTGTTTTGTTTTTATTTATTGTCATGCCACCTGTGTTGCCTTCTCGCCCAGGTCGTTATTGCAAATGAGAATTGGTTCTTAATTAACTCACCTGGTTAAATAAAGGTTAAAAACATTAATAAGAAAAAAGGAAGAAATAAAAATATTTAAATGGAATAGATGACATTAATTAAAAAAATCTGTTTACAACAAAATCAATACACAAAATAAAATAAATACATATAATTATTTGAATATATTAAAAATAGACATAAATAAATACAGAAAACAAAACGTTCATATTTCAAATAAATACTTTAAATTTAATTTAAATAACGGAATAAAATAAAAATGGAAATTTTTTAGAATATTTTTATAATATATTATTTAATTATCTTAAAGCTCCTGTGAGGAGATTCCAGCTGCTGATTAAACAGGATTAAATCAACACTGATGCTTCTCCTTGATTTTTAAAAGCAAACAAAACAATCAGAAAGAACATTAATATTTATTTAATGTTGTTCTTAGTGCTCGTCACAGCTGAAGCAGGGTAGGTGGCCGACGAGGGGGCAGACGGCACGTCGCTTACACTGCCTTTAAATATTCTCAGACGTTTAAATCAAGATTATATGAAAGTTATTGTCTGAAAATACGTCTCACACATTTACAAGATCAGCAAAATCAACACAAGCTGAGAGTTACACACAGAAGTTTTAACCCTTCACCCTTCATGAGGACACCAACCTGTAAATGTAACGTGAAAGTCCTTAAACCAGACTAAGAGTCCCTTTAAGACCCTGTTTCTATGACTTTGTGATTCGCCCTTCAGACAGAGTTCCACGCCGCACTCAGAGAACCTGTTTGTCTCACGTGTTTCCTCTCTCTGGTTTTTTAATAGACTCGTTGAATGAGTCTGTTTTTGGATCTCTAATGAGGGACGTGATTAACCTCCTGATAATTACCCCTCCTCCTCCTCTGCCTCCTCAGGACAATCATGATGTCGCCAGACGGCCCGGCCCTCGAGGACCTGCTTTATGGTGGTGACCTTGGTGATGAGGCAAAGGGGGAGGAGCTAAATCACGTCCCTGGGGTGTCAGAGGAAGGAGCTGCTGCAGAGGATGTGAGTTTTACAGTTCAGGGGTTTATTTCTTTGTTTTTTATTTATCTGTTTCTTGTTGTTTTCTTTATTGTGATGTTTAAAATAAAAGTGTTGCTCTCTAAATCTCTCTCTCTGGATCCGTCCAGACTCCGGCAGCCGTGTCCTTCCACGAGCCGGTTACGTGTGCCGGCTGTGGCGAGCAGGTGTGCGACCGTTTCTTCCTGCTGGCGGTGGGCCAGGTGTGGCACGGCGCCTGCCTACGGTGCAGCCAGTGTCACTGCGAGCTCCAGGCGCACCCCTCGCTTTACTGGAGGGACGGGAACATCTACTGCCAACAGGACTACTGCAGGTCAGAGGGTTCTTCAACATATTTGACCCCCCCCCTAAAATCTCTCTGCTCCCAGAATCTGACGGAGGTTTCTCTTCCCTCCCCGTCAGGCTGTTTGGAAGCGGTCAGTGCACACGCTGCTTACAGCCGATCCCCGCCTCAGCGCTGGTCATGAGGTCCGGGGAGCTGACCTTTCACCCTCACTGCTTCTCCTGTCAGGTACCTCAAACTTTCTAAGTTCATGGAGCTGTATTTCTACGTAGTTAAACGTTTCCTCACCTTGTCTGATGGTTTTGCAGGAGTGTGATGTAAAACTGATACCAGGGAACCTGTACTGCGTGCAGGGCCAGAGCCTGTACTGCCAGTCTCACTACCATGAAGACAGGAGTGTCTCGCTGTCCCACGATCTCCAGCCGGAACAAAACCCGACAGAAGGTGAGAGCGGCGTGTGTGTTCACGTCTTTCTCTACTTGTGTTTAACATGAAAACTACTTCCTGTTCCTGCTCCTCAGCAGAAAACCTGACCTGAGTCAAGCCGGTCCACATCAAAGAGACAAGGGAGCACAAAACCCTCTCTAGGAGAGAGAGCTAAGAGCTTGAACCAGACTCATGTTAGACACACATCTGCTGAGACCGTGTTGGAGAGAGGGATAGAGGGAGGTGAAGAGAGAGAGAGAGATGATAGTGGGGAGACGGATAGTAGTAGTTGTAGCAGCTGGAGTCTGGCACGTCCACAGCAGCAGAGATCCAGAGGAACCTACGAGACAAGGGAGCTCAGGGACTCCAGAAAGGTCTAAGAAAAGAGAGAAGAGAGGGAGACCAGAAGAAAGAAAAAGAGGAGAATAAATGGGGAAAGAATGACAGAAGGAAAGGACGGGATAAGAAAAGGAGACAAAGGATGAAGAAACATGGAAAGAAAGAAAGAAAGAAAGAAAGAAAGAAAGAAAGAAAGAAAGAAAGAAAGAAAGAAGGAAAGAAAGAAAGAAAGAAAGAAAGAAAGAAAGAAAGAAAGAAAGAAAGAAAGAAAGAAAGAAAGAAAGAAAGGATGAATAACAGACCCCAAAAAAGGAATCTACAGCAGAGATCCAGAGGAACCTACGAGACAAGGGAGCTCAGGGACTCCAGAAAGGTCTATGGTTAGTAACTTTAATGGGACAGGAAGAGTTAAAGTGAGAGACAGGCAGAGAGAGGAGAGAGAGGGAAAGACAGGATCCCAGTGTGTCAGTCTAAGCCTATAGCAGCATAACTAAGACCTGATCCAAGCCTGATCCAGGTCTAACTATACGCTTTATCAAAAAGGAAAGTTTGAAGCCTGCTCTTAAAAGTAGAGAGGGTGTCTGCCTCCCGGACCCTGACTGGTAGATGATTCCAAAGGAGAGGGGCCTGATAACTGAAGGCTCTACCTCCCATACTACTTTTAGAGACTTTAGGTGTCATGTGCATGCTGGGAGCTTAAACATGATGTGTTTCCTAACACACTACTAATGTTTATGTTGGAAGCAGCTCAAAATCCTGCCTCAGGCGAAGGGGAGGAGTCTGTCAGCAGCCCTGAGCCACGATTGGACGACGTCGGAGCAGGTGGGAGGCACCGCAGGCGGACAAAGAGAATCAGGACTTGTTTCCGCAGCGAGCAGCTCAGAGCGCTGGAGATGTATTTCGCCCAGAAACACAACCCGGATGGGAAAGACTGGACCTGCCTCGCACACAAAACCGGTCTGCCCAAGAGAGTCCTGCAGGTACGAAATACAAGATCCAGATTTACCAAGTGTTACTGCGCTGTGTCCCGCTGTGGACGGGGTTCATTTAGATAATTATGGCCCACAGCTCAAAAAAATCCAGCAGAACAAACACCACGTCTCTCTCAGTCTAGTTCCCAATCACTGACACAAGGAGAACGTCTCTGCTGAAACGGCGTGCAGAGAAAGAAAAGTCAAATCAAGACCTTTGGGGAGCTTCACAGGAAGTAGACTGAGGCTGGAGTCAGAGCATCAAGAGCCACGGCGCACAGACGTCTTCAGGAGAGAGACTACACCTGTCACTTTCTTCATATCGAGACACTCCTGAACCTGAGACCACGTCAGAAGAGTCTTACGTGGGCTAAAAAATAACTGGGCTTCTTCTAAGTGGTCCAGAATCTGAATTGTTTGAGGTCCAGTGCCGTGACAAGCTTTATAGAGATGCTGATTTCATTGTCCGGCCAAACATAGCACCTGCCGACAACGCCAAAACTTTCACATGTTACAGTGCTTGATTGGCCCGCCAGCTCCCCTGATCTGAACTCCATAGAGACTCTGTGGGATGCTTGTCCAGAGGAAGATGAGAAACCAGCTGAAGGTGGAGGCAGAGGTACAAGCTAATGGCCTCATGCGGCGCCACATTAATGCAGGAAGTCGTCGTAAAGAAGCCCCAACAAAGTACTGAGTGTATAGATGTGCGTACTTGAGAGACTGGATTCCTTATTTTCATGAGCTGTGAGCCATAATCAACAAAAAGGGGCGTCTTTTGCAAAGTAAAGCCATGAAACTTTCAAAATAAAGTTTAAACCTTCGTCGTTTAGAATTCTTTAAATGAGACCTTCTTAAGTGGCTCAAATATGTTTCTCCTAAATATTTTCCAAAGCGGTACGTAGCTTAGCTTCAATCCCAGAGCTTTGGCTGACATCTCCAACAGGGCCTTACCCGCCATCTTTTCTTTGTACCATTAATAAAACCAGATCCAGACCCTTTTAATTAATACACTGTCCCTTTAAGAAACATCTTTATGGACTTCTTTCCCCGCCCTCTCTCTCAGGTGTGGTTTCAAAACGCTCGGGCCAAACTGAGGCGCTCCCTCACCGCTGACGACTCACAGGTGAACTCCCTTTCCGCTCCATCGAGCGGTTCCTCCATGGCGGCAGGGTCCCCGCCCCTGACCTGCTCCCCGACCGACCAGTCCCAGCCTTTCCCCGGCAGCACCATCGACCACCTGCAGCTCTCCCTGCTGACCGCTCCGCTCAGCGACCAGCCTGCGAGTCCGGTGACAAACCGGCAACATGAGCTGCTACAGAACGCCGACTTCTTCCTGGACTACGACTCCCAGAATGCACCGGGGTGCGTCTCTTCTCTGGAGGCCTACGAGGACTTTGGAGAGGCCATAGGAGCAGTTGATGGAAAAGATGATCCTGATAGTTCTTTTAGACCACATTACTGCTAGTCTAGAGTCCGATCATTTCATGACATAGATTTTCAAAATAAGAGAAAGTTTAAAACTGTTCTCTTTAGTTCCTCAGGGTTTATGTTCCTCCTGGAGTGACAGTGAAGCTAGCGACTAGCTATAAGCGATGTCTTAGTTCGTTAAATTCCTCAGAGTAACGCCCTTCATCTGTTCCTGGTGAGTCCCAGTTTCACGGTATAAAGTACGTCACATGGAGTCTTTCTTTCAGCGGTATGAACCAGGAGAAAAACTAGTACTTGAGGGGGTTTTGCTTGTAATTAAGAGGTCTTAAGTTTGCTGAAATAACATCATGAAGCAGATTTGTAAAAAGTAAAAAGTCAAGTGTTGTCTTTTAAATGTTTGTTTGTCGCTCAGGTTGAATTTTAACTGCACTTTCATGCAGAACAAAAAAATAAACTGAACCAGGACTGCTCATAAGAACCAGTATGTCGGGACAGTGGAGTGTGTTTTGCCTGCTTTTGCTCTCCTCACAGTCTTGCACACACTAAAGCCTGCTGATGCATTGCTGGTTAAAACTACAAAGAGACTACAGACAAACCTGAGCACTTCCTGTACCAGAGCCCTCGAGTACAGACTCTACATGTTCTAATCTATAAATAGAGATTAGGTTTGCATCAGCTGCTGACTCAAAATGAAACCACCAAACAGTCTGATCTTGTCACTGTAACTAGAACACTTTCGGTTTAGAGCTGGGCTGAATTGTTGTACTCTATTTGAACAGGAAGTAGATGCTGAGATCACGTGTCTTACCTCAGTTTCCTCTCTTTGAATAAACCATCGACTGTTTCCACTCAGTCCTGATCTCCAAGTACTTATTCGTCTGAGTCAAATCCCAACAAACGTTCTCCTCAGACTCTTTCCAAACAGAGCCGGTCTAGACCGTACTCTATGTCTATTATTAACAAAGACCCAACATCAGGACCGGATCAGATCCAGTCCCATCTTCCAGACAGGACTCAGTCTGATCTCATCTTAATCCACCATGAGCAGAGCACTTTGCAGCATTTAGCAAGTTACAGTGGCAAGGACAAACTTCCTTTAACAGGCAGAAACCTCCAGCAGGACCAGACTCATGTTAGACACACATCTGCTGAGACCGTGTTGGAGAGAGGGATAGAGGGAGGTGAAGAGAGAGAGAGAGAGATGATAGTGGGGAGACGGATAGTAGTAGTTGTAGCAGCTGGAGTCTGGACCACGTCCACAGCAGCAGAGATCCAGAGGAACCTACGAGACAAGGGAGCTCAGGGACTCCAGAAAGGTCTAAGAAAAGAGAGAAGAGAGGGAGACCAGAAGAAAGAAAAAGAGGAGAAGAAATGGTGAAGGAAGGACAGAAGGAAAGGAGGGGATAAGAGAAGGAGACATAAAGGATGAAGAAACATGGAAAGAAAGAAAGAAGAGTTGAATAAAAGGAAAGGGAAAAGAATGAAAGAGCAAAAAAAATAAAAAAAATAAGGAGGAATAAAAAAAACAGAGAAAGAAGTGAAGAAAGCAAGAAACAAAAGAAAGAAGGAAAAAAGAAACAAAGATGGAAAAAAGAAAGAAAGAAGAATTGAATGAAAGGGAAAGGGAAAGAAAGAAAATAAGAAAGAATGAAAAGTAAGGATGAAAGAAGAATGGAATGAAAGAAAAGAAGAAGGAATGAAGGAATGAATAGAAAAGGCAATGAAAGGGAAAAGAAAGAAAGAAAGAAAGAAAGAAAGAAAAAGAAAGAAAGGATGAATAACAGACCCCAAAAAAGGAATCTACAGCAGAGATCCAGAGGAACCTACGAGACAAGGGAGCTCAGGGACTCCAGAAAGGTCTATGGTTAGTAACTTTAATGGGACAGGAAGAGTTAAAGTGAGAGACAGGCAGAGAGAGGAGAGAGAGGGAAAGACAGGATCCCAGTGTGTCAGTCTAAGCCTATAGCAGCAGAACTAAGACCTGGTCCAAGCCTGATCCAGCTCTAACTATAAGCTTAATCAAAAAGGAAAGATATTTTTCTTTAATGTTTGTGATGATGTATTTTCTTGTATTTCTAAACGAGTCCTGCTTAATTATACTTCCACAGATCTCCTGGATCTGAGTGCTTCAGATCTGTTCTGCTGGTTGTTGTCGAGGTAGTAATTCCAGAGTTAGCCGTCGGTCTTTGTCGGGTAATTGGCGTTAAATTAGGCAGAAATCTCGTTAATTGGTCCGAGGTTAAACTCATTGATTGTTCGACAGACGCCTTGAATGAAATTCTTTCGGGTGCGTTTCTGTCTTCCCGGCGAGACGACCTTCACGACGACAACGGAGACGCCGCAACCTGCCCCGGCGTTACCTCACCGTCACCCTCCCCACCTCCTCACAAACATCTTGATGAACCGTTGCTTCCTCTTTGTGAATTGCCTCCTCAATCATCGGGCAATAATTGCAGCGGCGTCTGCAGTCTCTCCGCTGAAAGAATGAAGGTTACGCTGATCTGTGCGGACTGCGTGTGCGTCAGAAGGGAGCGCGGAGACCACTGGATGATGGGAACCTGTGACCCGGGGCTGGAAGGATGGGCAGATGTTAAAAAGGTTGACGGATGTAAGAGAAGAAACTGAAAAGTTAGAGCTCAACAGAAGGTGAGATGAGTGTCGTGTGTTCTTGTGATTTTCTGTGTGTCAAGAGTTCTTGAAGACTTCTCTTCCTGCTTATTTCTGCACAAAGCAGCCAATGCATTTTCCATTGAAGGTTTCTGACGAGGTCCGAATGAAGAGATCTATATTTTGGACTTCCTCATGCTAAGTTTTCTTTGCATCCTGGCTCTCTTTGGATTTATTTGCACTGTTTTGAGTTGCATTTTCAGAGCAATCAATCCTCTATTTCTGGTCTTTAGTTTCCCAAATGTTTTAAAGGTAAAAGTTGATTTTAAATTGTGTGCAGTTTGGTTTTAAGTGGATTTTTCAAGTGATGGTTTTCCCACTTTAAGGCCAGAAAATATGTTTTCTTTCATTTTAAAATCTGCAGCTTTATTCTCATTCTTTTTTTTGTTTTAAAGTTATATTTTGGGGCATTTTTCCCTTTATTGGATAGGACAGCTGAAGAGAGACAGGAAACGGGGGGAGTGGAGAGTGGGGGAAGACTTGCCGGGAGGCGAACCGGCGAACCCTGCGATGAGGACTATAGCCTCTGTTTGTGGGGTGCATAGACCGCAAGGCCACCAGCACCCAGATTTATTCTCAAACTACAGTTGAGTAATTGGCATTACTGAAGTTTTCATACAGAAAATAAGAGACACGAAGGAAGTCTCTAAAAATGGAATTATAACATTTATAAGCGCTCGGTGATCATCCACAGAAACACTGTTTACTAACAGGTTGGTTTCAGGGGCGTAGCCATCATTTCTGAAGTGAGTGGGACGAATTCTAAGGGTTAAGATTTTAGTGCAAAAATGTATTTTATCTTGTTGTTTCCATTATTATTTGGGTTTTTTTTTCGATGATGCTTTTCTGCATTTTTTGCCTTTATTGACAGGACAGCTGAAGACAGACAGGAAACATGACGAGTAGAGAGAAGAGAGAGACGTTATCAAACCAGCAGCCGACTATAGCCTCCGTACATGGGGCGCACTTATGGCTAAATTCCACCAGATCTGTCTCCGATCCGTCACAGCACCGGATCTGATAGGTTTCTATTCTAGTCAATGTGTTAACTTCCACTGGATCCGCTCCGTTGCGTTCCGGCTGTGTCTCTGATCGGGCAGGTCGGAGTCCTCCGGATCACAGACACAAGACTTCTATTTTTGACGGATAGTAGTAGTTGTAGCAGCTGGAGTCTGGACCACGTCCACAGCAGCAGAGATCCAGAGGAACCTACGGGACAAGGGAGCTCAGGGACTCCAGAAAGGTCTAAGAAAAGAGAGAAGAGAGGGAGACCAGAAGAAAGAAAAAGAGGAGAATACATGGTGAAGGAATGACAGAAGAAAAGGAGGGGGTGAGAAAAGGAGACAAAAAGGATGAAGAAACAAGGAAAGAGAGAAAGAAAGAAAGACAAAAAGAAAGAACAAAGGAATGAAAGAAAGAAGGAATGAAAGAGAGGAAGAGAGGAAGAAAGAAAGAAAGAAAAAAAGAGGGAAGGAAAGCATAAAGGAATGAAAGGTAAGAAAGAGAGGAATAGAGGAAGAAAGAAAGAAAGAAAGCACAAAGGAATGAAAGGAAAATGGAAAGAAAGAAAGATAGAAAGAAAGAAAGAAAGAAAGAAAGAAAGAAAGAAAGAAAGAAAGAAAGAAAAAGAAAGAAAGAAAGAAAGCAGAAAGGAATAAAAGAAAGAAAGAGGGAAGGAATGAAAGGAAAATGGAAAGAAAGAAAGAAGGAAAGCACAAAGGAATGAAAGGAAAGAAAGAGAGGAAGAGAGGAAGAAAGAACGAAAGAAAGCAGAAAGGAATAAAAGAAAGAAAGAAAGAGGGAAGGAATGAAAGAAAAATGGAAAGAAAGAAAGAAGGAAAGCACAAAGGAATGAAAGGAGAGAAAGAAAGAAAGAAAGAAAGAAAGAAAGAAAGAAAGAAAGAAAGAAAGAAAGAAAGAAAGAAAGAGGGAAGGAAAGCCGGAGCACGACGCATCAATCTCAACAGAGCAGATGGAGCGGGACAGGAAGTCAGGTTTCACCAAAACAAAATGAAAACATCCGGTTCATTTGTTGAATCAGACGTAAGAAGAAGGTGAATTCTGAGAAACACAGTGAATATTTTGTGTCCATTTGTTGTGGTCCTCTGCGTCTTGCTGGTTTGATTGATTTACATTTTAGTAAGAACTTATCGCCAATCCCGGTCGAGGTAGAAGCAACATCAAGAGCGCCTTGTTCCCGCCCACTCATGGTGCGTTCAGGACAACTTGGAAAAACAAGCTCGGACTTGATAAAATGAATTGATCGGCTGTCAAACTCGATTCACAGGATAGAAAAGTGCAGGCGACGTCTACCCCTCGTACCCCACATCTGCTACACGCCTGCTTGGTTTCTAATTGGTTACAAACATTCAAAGTGACTCAGGTGTTTCTAAATTTTGGAGTTTTTCCGAATATTTTGCCCCTTTTTTTTACATATTTTTGGGGGCTTTTTACACCGTTTTTATTCCATAGAGGAGAGGAGAGTGGATAGTGTAGGAAAGTGGGAGAGAGTGGGGGAAAGACATGTGGGAAAGAAACCACAGGCTGGATTCGAACCCGGGCCACCAGCTATATGGGCGCGCAACTTAACCACTAGTCGAAGTCCGCGCCCTTGACCCCTTTTTTTGAGCGGGACACCGTCCAGTTTCTTTTCTTATTCCTCCTCCTGTGAATATATTTGATTCCTCACTCTGCTGAAGTCATCGTGCATCCTTTACACTCTGAATGAATCAATAGAAGTGACAAGTATCTTGTTTTGATTTCCAGATGAGACCTTCCTTCCACCTCGGCACCTCGCAGCTCACGCTCCTCTCCCTCACCCTCCTCTTACCCGTCCCCCACACCGTCACATCGTACCCACACTCCCCCGCTGCCCTACCCCCCAGGGAGTATGGGTCCGAGCTAGAGTCCACCCTCCTTAGACTCCAGGCCGCTCTGGACGACCCGAGCGACCCCTGGCTGGTGCGGTCCAATGCCTTGGCGGAGTGGCCCAGGGAGGAGAAGGAGGACCGGCCCTGGGAGAAGGAGGTCGTGCTGAGGACCCAGAGAGGAGACCCGTCGGCACGCATGCTGTCACCGTTCCCCGACAGTCACTCTCTGGAGAGCATCAGCTATCAGGACGGAGGAGAGGGGGACGACGGGAAGAGGAACCAAGCTCTGACCTTCATAGCTGGAGGACTCCAGGCCGTCAACAGGGAGAAAGGAGGATTTGGTTTTCGCTTTGGGAGGAAATAACGGACTGATGAGGGGGCTGAGTGGATGGAGAGGGGAGGTGAAGAAGTGATTGGGGAGGTTTTTAAATGGAAAGCTTTAAGGAGGTAATTCAGGCTCGTCTCCACATCAGGATTTTCTTGAGCAACGGCGACGTCTCCCAGCAACAACGGGACATAAAGGGTGTTAAAGTGCTGCATGGCAAACACACGTTAAACCGCCCAGAGGATCCCTCCGTTAAAAACAGGAAGCAGTCCACGGCTTAGACCTGAGGCTCCTGATTCTATAAACCTGGGCATTATCTTTGTTTTTAAAGTGACTAAAAGGTGCATGAAGTGAAATTTGACATGTTGAATGAAACACTGGTACTTAACAAGACAGTAAGGACACAACAAGACATTAATAAGGACACAACAAGACATTAATAAGGACACAACAAGACAGTAAGGACACAGCAAGACAGTAAGGACACAACAAGACAGTAAGGACACAACAAGACATTAAGGACACAACAAGACAGTAAGGACACAACAAGACATTAAGGACAAAACAAGACATTAATAAGGACACAACAAGACATGAATAAGGACACAACAAGACATTAATAAGGACACAACAAGACAGTAAGGACACAACAAGACATGAATAAGGACACAACAAGACAGTAAGGACACAGCAAGACAGTAAGGACACAACAAGACAGTAAGGACACAACAAGACAGTAAGGACAAAACAAGACATTAATAAGGACACAGCAAGACAGTAAGGACACAACAAGACATTAATAAGGACACAACAAGACAGTAAGGACAAAACAAGACATTAATAAGGACACAGCAAGACAGTAAGGACACAACAAGACATTAATAAGGACACAACAAGACAGTAAGGACACAGCAAGACAGTAAGGACACAACAAGACAGTAAGGACACAACAAGACAGTAAGGACAAAACAAGACATTAATAAGGACACAACAAGACAGCAAGGACAGTAAGGACACAACAAGGCAGTAAGGACACAACAAGACAGCAAGGACAGTAAGGACACAACAAGACAGTAAGGACACAACAAGACAGTAAGGACACAACAAGACAGTAAGGACACAACAAGACAGTAAGGACACAACAAGACAGTAAGGACAAAACAAGACATTAATAAGGACACAACAAGACAGCAAGGACAGTAAGGACACAACAAGGCAGTAAGGACACAACAAGACAGCAAGGACAGTAAGGACACAACAAGACAGTAAGGACACAACAAGACAGTAAGGACACAACAAGACAGTAAGGACACAACAAGACAGTAAGGACACAACAAGACAGTAAGGACACAACAAGACAGTAAGGACACAGCAAGACAGCAAGGACAGTAAGGACAAAACAAGACAGTAAGGACACAGCAAGACAGTAAGGACACAACAAGACAGTAAGGACACAACAAGACATTAATAAGGACACAGCAAGACAGCAAGGACAGTAAGGACAAAACAAGACAGTAAGGACAAAACAAGACAGTAAGGACACAACAAGACAGTAAGGACACAACAAGACAGTAAGGACACAGCAAGACAGTAAGGACACAACAAGACAGTAAGGACACAGCAAGACAGTAAGGACACAACAAGACATTAATAAGGACAGAGCAAGACAGTAAGGACACAACAAGACAGTAAGGACACAGCAAGACAGTAAGGACACAACAAGACATTAAGGACAAAACAAGACATTAATAAGGACACAACAAGACATGAATAAGGACACAACAAGACATTAATAAGGACACAACAAGACAGTAAGGACACAACAAGACATGAATAAGGACACAACAAGACAGTAAGGACACAGCAAGACAGTAAGGACACAACAAGACAGTAAGGACACAACAAGACAGTAAGGACAAAACAAGACATTAATAAGGACACAGCAAGACAGTAAGGACACAACAAGACATTAATAAGGACACAACAAGACAGTAAGGACAAAACAAGACATTAATAAGGACACAGCAAGACAGTAAGGACACAACAAGACATTAATAAGGACACAACAAGACAGTAAGGACACAGCAAGACAGTAAGGACACAACAAGACAGTAAGGACACAACAAGACAGTAAGGACAAAACAAGACATTAATAAGGACACAACAAGACAGCAAGGACAGTAAGGACACAACAAGGCAGTAAGGACACAACAAGACAGCAAGGACAGTAAGGACACAACAAGACAGTAAGGACACAACAAGACAGTAAGGACACAACAAGACAGTAAGGACACAACAAGACAGTAAGGACACAACAAGACAGTAAGGACAAAACAAGACATTAATAAGGACACAACAAGACAGCAAGGACAGTAAGGACACAACAAGGCAGTAAGGACACAACAAGACAGCAAGGACAGTAAGGACACAACAAGACAGTAAGGACACAACAAGACAGTAAGGACACAACAAGACAGTAAGGACACAACAAGACAGTAAGGACACAACAAGACAGTAAGGACACAACAAGACAGTAAGGACACAGCAAGACAGCAAGGACAGTAAGGACAAAACAAGACAGTAAGGACACAGCAAGACAGTAAGGACACAACAAGACAGTAAGGACACAACAAGACATTAATAAGGACACAGCAAGACAGCAAGGACAGTAAGGACAAAACAAGACAGTAAGGACAAAACAAGACAGTAAGGACACAACAAGACAGTAAGGACACAACAAGACAGTAAGGACACAGCAAGACAGTAAGGACACAACAAGACAGTAAGGACACAGCAAGACAGTAAGGACACAACAAGACATTAATAAGGACAGAGCAAGACAGTAAGGACACAACAAGACAGTAAGGACACAGCAAGACAGTAAGGACACAACAAGACAGCAAGGACAGTAAGGACACAACAAGACATTAATAAGGACACAGCAAGACAGCAAGGACAGTAAGGACACAACAAGACAGTAAGGACACAACAAGACATTAAGGACAGGCGCATTAGCCGCCAAGGATTACAGAGCAGGTGTTACGGAGCGTTTCTCGGCTGCTGACTGAAGCAGTTCTCAGAAAAGATGTTGCACCTTCTATTCGTTTTATAAAGTCGAGCCCAGGATTCCTCAAGAATAAAGTGAAATTCTCCAAATGTTTCCATCCTCTGTAAGTCATCGTACAAAGAAAGCAGGGACACTTCTTTTTTTAGTGAATGTACACGCAAAGTATCTCTACCAATGTAAATGTTTAAGTATCCGTCAGATTCAAACATTGTTAAAAAGATGTACATATGTATTTGGAAGATGTTTATTTGTTGCCTGGAATAAGCAATGAATAAAGAGTTGGGAGTTGCAGACTGTATAAAAAAACACATAAATATAAGAACTGGTGATCCTTCTTGAGATGATTCATGATTAAAAAACATCCTGTATGCTGTTTATCAAAAATAGGGAGTTACTGTGTTAAAACAAAGTAGCATTCTGGAAATCAACAAAAAGACTTGATTTATAAAGTCATTCCTGAGTCTCATTAGCTGAATTAAGGTGTTTAAAGGTGACATATTCTGCTCTTTTTCATCAACATATATTGGTCTCAGAGGTCCCCAAAACATGTCTTTAAAGTTTATTGCTCATAAAAACACTTTGAAATCAGATTCTGGTCTGCCTGTAAACCCCTCTTTTTCAGCCTTGCTCAGAACAGGCTGTTTTCTGTGTCTGTGCCTTTAAATGAGAATGAGCTCTCTGACCACGCCCCCTCAGGAAGTGGATGTGGCCTCGGCTGTCCGGCTAATGTTTACATGTTGGCTGAATATACACGGCTGCTCACAGACCCGCGTTACTTCAACCCTCTGAATCTGATCCTGATGGAGAGGCGCCTGCAGCAGGACCTTTCTGAACCATTGGTCACAGATTTAGTGTTTCTGGTTGTTTTATTTGTCAGCATGTCGACGTGTGTCTTGGTACACAGCTACCAACATGTAGCTATGTGGCTATGCTAACTAGCGCTAGCACTTTTCCATGATAAATAAAAATCATCCACTAGATCTTCAAATCTGCAGACGTGGGGAGTCAAAGCGACCTTTGTGTTTATTAAGACAGCCTACAACTAGCATGCCTCCCTCCTAAGCTCCTTGTTAGCACACATGTGTGCAGGGAATGAAAAACAGAGGAGGGATTGAGTTGTATTTTATACAGTCTATGGGCTGAACAAGCTCCGAGCTCTGACTTCCTGTTACAGACCGGATGGCGTTGTGACGTATGAAAATCACTGAAAACTGAAACGGCTGGTTTCAGCACACATTTACAGAAAGGTGGAGAAATCAGAACAGGGGCAGAATGGATTCTTTTACTTTTCAGGGGGTTTGTAGACAGGGACACAGATTTCAGGTAGAGAACCATTAAAAAGTTCATTTTGCATGATATGTCACCTTTAAATATATCGCATTATTTTAATCACTTGGTATTTCTCAATATTTTGAGAAAAGTCTCCCAATTTTTATTCTAGAAGTAATTGGGGATTATTGTTTGATGATAAATTGCATTATAAGTAATTTTAGAAAAGATTGTTTTGAGATTTTATATTAAAAAGAAGTTCATCACATTTGCCGTAATGGGCTTCTATACTCACGAGGACATTCACTTTAGAAACGTGCTGCTGATTAAACTTATAGATTGGAACTAACGTGCTTACGTAGCAATGCCAGTGACGCACTGCAGGAGCCTGGACAGAACATGTTTGACTGTAATCTACCCAGCAACAAGCTCTGACTCACCTGATTGGTTGATTTTATATGTGATGAATTTAACTCTTAATATTCCCCTTTACGTTAAAGTCTGGCTTTTCAAAACCATGAATCCAACTACTGAATGGATATTTTAGTTTATGGGATTAATGTGGATTAATTTAGAACCAGCTACTTTCCTGTCCGCGGTAATATTTATGTAACAAAAGTGAAAATAACAACAAAACATAAAATAAATAAAAGCATTTTATGTTGTTTAACAAAAAGATGTGATAATTTCAGTCAGCCTTTAAGGTATGAAGTGAAAAAGTTACCCAGGTATGGTCCAGATTATTAAACATATCGACAAGAACTCACAAGCAGACCAAAGTACAGGGACCTGTCACTGTGGTGCGTTTGCTGTGGACTGAAAAATCACGTAAAATACAAATGTGGGACTCGAGCTTCAAAAAAATACTTTTTTTCTTTTTTTGAAAGGTAGAATAAAATACTCTACTACCAAATGTGTACAACTGAAGTAATGGAAGATCTTTATAAAAAAGCAAAATGATATCTTACAATATTAAAATATGAGGCAGTATGCAATATAACAGGACAAGTTTGTATTATCATTATGTTATTAAATAAGATAAGTAAAAATACGATAAGTAAAAATAAAATAGATAAATAAAGCTAGAATACAATTCAGATATATACAATGTTACAATGGAATTTAGATTAAATAGCAGTAATTACAGGCAGTATTAAAAATGATTCAGTAGTGACAGGTTGACATGGTGTGACTATGGTTGGTAATGACAAATTAAGCAATAAATATGGGTATGTAATATGACCATGAGTTGTAGTTACAATAATAATGTAATATAACATAATATAATATAGCAAAGATAATTATAATACAGTATATTATGCATTATAATGCCAGCAGCAGTCAAGAGAGTCAGTTCGGGATGAGATGATGGATTGTGACAGACAGAGCAGGGATGGTATGGATCTGTTTATGGGGTATCATCTCTCTCTCTTCATCTCCCTCTATCCCTCTCCCCTCTCTCTCCCATAGATTTTTTGGGTCTGTTATTCATCCTTTCTTTCTTTCTTTCTTTCTTTACTTCCTTCCTTCCTCCCTTCCTTCTCTCTTCCTTCTTTCCTTCCTTCTTTCTTTCTTTCTTTCTTTCTTTCTTTACTTCCTTCCTTCCTCCCTTCCTTCCTTCTCTCTTCCTTCTTTCCTTCCTTCTTTCTTTCTTTCTTTCTTTCTCTATTCCTTCTTTCCTTTCTTCTTTCTTTCTTCCTTCTTTCTTTCCTTCCTTCCTTCCTCCCTTCCTTCTCTCTTCCTTATTTCCTTCCTTCTTTCTTTCTTTCTTTCTTTCTTTCTTTCTTTCTTTCTTTCTTTCTTTACTTCCTTCCTTCCTCCCTTCCTTCCTTCTCTCTTCCTTCTTTCCTTCCTTCTTTCTTTCTTTCTTTCTTTCTCTATTCCTTCTTTCCTTCCTCCTTCCCCCCTTCCTTTCTTTCTTTCTTTCTTTCTTTACTTCCTTCCTTCCTCCCTTCCTTCTCTCTTCCTTATTTCCTTCCTTCTTTCTTTCTTTCTTTCTTTCTTTCTTCCTCCCTTCCTTTCTTCTTTCTTTCTTCCTTCTTTCTTTCCTTCCTTCCTTCCTTCCTTCCTTCTTTCCTTCTTTCCTTCCTTCTTTCTTCCTTCCTTCCTTCTATCTTTCTTTCTTTTAAATATAAATAAATATGGGTATGTAATATGACCATGAGTTGTGGTTACAATAATAATATAATATAACATAATATGGCAAAGATAATTATAATACAGTATATTATGCATTATAATGCCATATCTTATCTTATCTTATCTCTTACAAATAGATGTAGTGATAATAATAACAAATAAATAAATTCAAGACAAAGTTAAATAAAACATAAAAGCAAGTAAAGTGTCAATGAAAAGTTTTATAATAGTGTTTGGTGCCTTAACGTTGTAGAGTTCTACATTCCGAGTGTGCTTGAACGCACCATCAGAACCACACAGGAGACAGAAGCAGGAAACAACAGTCCAGCCCTCGATGCGAGTTCGACACAGACCAGGAGCTGCTGCTGGTGAAAATACGAGTTTCTGAGTGAAGGAGGGAGTCACATTCGAGGAGAAGATGTCTTTACTGGCAGTCCTGGTCCTTCTGGGGACAGCAGTGATGGCTCACAGCGGTGAGTTTGACTTATTTCACACGTTTTTGTGTCTTTTTCAAAAGCGAAAGTAAAAACGGAGAAGTTGTGACGTCTGTTTAATTTTTGTCTTTGTTTACACGTTTAGTCTTTTTTAATCACTTTGGTTGTTTTTACAATTTGAAATGTTACACAATTCCTAAAATTACAAAACATAAAAGAAGAAAAAAAACAAAGACTTCTTAAAATAGATCTTTATCAAACTTAATGGGACAAAATGGCGTCGGGTATATTTCAAAGCAGGAAGCAACTTTCTGCCTTCTGATGATGATATAGTTTAACATTAACCCTCCTGTTATGTTGAGGGTCAAATTAACCCCTTTTTAAAGTCTATTGAGGAAAGACAGGCCTTATAAACCAGAGGTGTTAATTTATCAACATCACTTTATAAAAATTCAAAATGTAAAATAAAGTAAACAATAATCTGTCATGTAAAACTATTGTACTTATATTTAGGGCTTTACAATGTATATTAAAAAATAACTTTTAACATTAATTTAATAAAAAATTAGTGAGTTATCCTCATTGAACCATGATCTGTGAGAATTAGAGAACACCAATGTAGATTTCTTGTGGTTCTGACACTTTATAATAATAATAATAACAATAATAATAATAATAATTATAATAGTAATAATAGTAATAATTGTATAGACCCCAGGTCAAATTGACCCAGGAATAATATTGCTGTTCCAGAGAAAGGAACATTACAGGAGGGTTAAATTATGAAAATAAAAAAATACAATTGTAACATTTTAAGATTAAATCGGGAAAGCAACTTAACTTACTACCAAATGCTTTGCGCTAAGAAGTTGTGTCGTAAATGGGATTAACATCATAAATTTGTGTCCAGGGTTGATGAAATGAACCTATTATATTAGACACAAGTGCATTGATTAGAGGTTTTTTAGTGCTTATGAAAGTGTATCAAATATACCTTTATCAACTCATATGAACAGCTGTAAACAATATTAATTTAATTTAAGTTGAGACATTTTACAATATTGTTCCTTTAATGCAGGGGTTATTGTAAAATATAAACAAAAATAGAAATCAAATTTGAAATCAAACCTTGCAAATACAATTTTTTTCATTAGTTCCTCAATTTTTTGTTGCCAGATGACTCCTAAGGTTAGCTTTAGTTAACAGCTAATTAACTAAAGTATTAGTAGCAGCAGGTTAATTATCATAAGCACAAGAAAAAGGCTAACATGCTAGGCTAATTTTCTGCAGACCTACATTTTTGGGTGTCGGAAGTCTTTGGCTCCTATATTTTTGGTGACATGAGTTTTTGGCACCTATATTTTTGGGGGTCACGAGTCTGGCTCCTATATTTTGGGGGTCACAAGTCTGGCAACTATATTTTGGGGGTCACGAGTCTGGCACCTATATTTTTGGGGGTCATGCGTCTTTGGCACTTATATCTTTGGGGATCACGAGTCTGGCACCTATATTTTGGGGGTCAAGAGTCTTTGGCACCTATATTTTGGGGGTCACGAGTCTGGCTCTTATATTTTGGGGGTCACGAGTCTGGCTCTTATATTTTGGGGGTCACGAGTCTGGCTCTTATATTTTGGGGGTCACGAGTCTGGCTCCTATATTTTGGGGGTCACGAGTCTTTGGCACCTATATTTTGGGGGTCACGAGTCTTTGGCACCTATATTTTGGGGGTCACGAGTCTGGCTCCTATATTTTGGGGGTCACGAGTCTTTGGCACCTATATTTTTGGGGTCACGAGTCTGGCACCTATATTTTTGGGGGTCACGAGTCTTTGGCACCTATATTTTGGGGGTCACGAGTCTTTGGCACTTATATTTTGGGGGTCACGAGTCTTTGGCACCTATATTTTGGGGGTCACGAGTCTGGCTCTTATATTTTGGGGGTCACGAGTCTGGCTCCTATATTTTTGGGGGTCACGAGTCTTTGGCTCCTATATTTTGGGGGTCACGAGTCTGGCTCCTATATTTTGGGGTCACGAGTCTTTGGCACCTATATTTTGGGGGTCACGAGTCTTTGGCACCTATATTTTGGGGGTCACGAGTCTGGCTCTTATATTTTGGGGGCCACGAGTCTGGCTCCTATATTTTTGGGGGTCACGAGTCTTTGGCTCCTATATTTTGGGGGTCACGAGTCTTGCTCCTATATTTTGGGGGTCACGAGTCTGGCTCCTATATTTTTGGGGTCACAAATCTTTGGCACCTATATTTTTTGGTGGTCATGGGCTGAAGAGTTTGGGAACCCCTGCTTTAATGAACAGTCAAACACTTTCTGATTAAAACTTCTCTTCATCAGAGATATAAAAATGTCGTGCTGACTAATGTGTTTATTACTTCGGCTCCATGCCCCGCCTTGTTTATTGGCTTACTGGTGTGGATGGACCACATTGTTAAGATATCTCTGACATCAAGAGATCAGTCAAAGGGAGCTCATAAACAAAGCTGTTCCCTTTTACAGCAGGGCGCAAACCAGTCAAACCCAAAAAAAGAATAACTTGTGTGAGGAGCTGGAAGCAGCAAATGTTTTTTAGTTTTTGTTGCTTTTTTAAGCAAAAAATCTGATTTCTCATGTTTTATTAGAGTTTAAATCATCCCATAATCGTTCAGGGATAGGCATAACTCTGGTGTTTCTCTGCCTTGTTGTTAAATATCTTTCTTTCTTCCCATGTGTGTCTCAGAGATGCATAGCCTCACATACATCTACACGTCCCTCTCCAAACCTATGGGGCTCCCTGGCATCCATGAATTCACTGCCATGGGTCTGCTGGACGACAGGATGATTGACTACTTTGACAGTGACCACCAGAAGAAAGTCCCGAAACAGGACTGGATGAAGGAGCGACTGGCTGCAGATTATTGGGAGAAAGGCACGCAGTCCCGCCAGAGCAAGCAGCAGTGGTTCAAAGTCAACATCGATATCCTGAAGACTCGGCTGAGGCAGAACGACTCGGGTGAGTAACGTGAGCGATCATTCAAAGGACGACTTACTCAACTATTACAATAAATCTATCAACTGGAAACATGAGAGGATGAATATATAACTCATAGATCTTCTGTGATAGAAAGTAACTATAGTGAAGTTTTCCATTTCTGTGTTTGTGTCACCATCCTGCTCTCACCTTCAGACATCCACACCCTTCAGTGGATGCACGGCTGTAAGGGTGAAACTCAGCCTGGCGGCACCCTGAAGTTCATCAGTGGCATGGATATGTACAGCTACGATGGAAACGACTTTCTGTCCTTCGATGATTCAAATGGAGTCTGGGTCGCACCGACTGTTGCGGCAGAACAAACCAAGAGGAAGTGGGATAACGTCCAGGTCCTAAAAGAATACACCAAAGGCTACCTGGAGAAGGAGTGTATGGATTGGCTGAGCAAGTTCGTAAATTACGGAAAAAAGCAGCTTGAAGAAGCCAGTATGTATGACGGGACATCTTTCAGTGTTTTTAATTTTAAATGTTTGATTGACTCAGATCATGTGAGGTCATGCCAACGACACGTCACTGCCAGAGAAAGCTGCAAACGTTTACGTTTTCACACATTACAAGTCTTTAGTTTTGCATCCTTACTCTGTGTGGGATTTTTCCGTTGCAGCTGTAGATCAAATGTGAACTCACTTTACTGTTTCTCTTTGCAGAGGCACCAAAGGTTCATGTGTTTGCAAAGAACTGCAACGTCAAGACGAACGTAGCTTTGACGTGCCTGGCCACAGGTTTCCTCCCAAAAGACATCGAGATGTTTATCAGAAGGAAGGATCGCATTCTAAAACGCGAAGACGGAGTGAAGAGCACAGGCTCTGTACCAAACAGCGATGAAACCTACCAGAGGAGAGACAGCATCGAGGTTGGGAGGAATGACTTGGTGGATTACACCTGTGAAGTGACTCACATAGCATCCGGCTACAGCGTTTCAAAGACTTGGGGTAGGTCACTGCTGAGACTAAATATCTAACCTGTGTGCTGCGGTGTTTACACTGTGCGACTCCAGAAGTGACCGTGTGTTCAGATCAGAAGAGAAGGGAAATTATAAACACACATCCCCCGAAGAAGCACCTGTTCATGTGTTTCTAGTAAGTCTCAGTTTCACTGTAAATAGTAAGTAACACAGAGGCTTCACTCCGGCTAACTTCAACAGTTTGAACCGGGAAAAGAAACCAGATTTATTTTGATTCTCTTGTGATTAACGTGTCTTAGATTCACTACAGTTACATCATGATGCAGATTCATCCTAAAGAAAAGTCCCTGCTTTGTCCACAGGGGGCACCAAAAGCACCGCAGACTGTGTGCAGCCGTTATAACACTTCTCCATTTCCACAGTGTTTATTAAAGAGATTGAAAAGAGAAATACTGTTGAAAGTAAACTGAAAGTAACAAGAGTGTTTTTATGTTTTAGATCGCATCCTTCCTCCTCCAGAGGACGGCAGCTCTACAGGGATCATCGCTGGGGAAGTTGCAGGGGTTCTGCTCCTGATTGGGGTCATCGTGGGGGCTGTCCTTTACAAAAAAGGTGTTTTTGGTAAGTGATTTTGTCCAGCGATACCTGTAAAGAGGATTTGAAGTTTTGTCTCGTATTAGGCTGAAAGAAAGAAATTGGAGGATGAAACTTTTCTAGGAAGAAAGAAGTACATGACGCAGACTCTGTTCAGTATAGTGTTTTATACCAGTTATAAACCACACACTCCTTTTGGATGATATGATGCACCTGTATGAAACTGTTGGTTATGAGGTGCAAAGGTCTGTTATTATTTTATGATGGACTCTATGAGCCGTCCAGAGGTCACATCAGATAGCAGTCCTGTTAATCCTTAACTGAAAGTCCCACATGACTTGCAGGAGTCAGTTTGATACCTTAAAACTTCAACCAGCGTAAAAACAAAGAGAAGCTCAATGCAGATTAAGACCGTGATGTTGATCCATCCATGATCAATAACAGTCTTTGATCATTGTGTCTTTTATTAACAGGCTCCAAACGTGCCCCCTCCTCACAAGGTGAGTGATGTACTTCTGTTGAAGTCTGTTTGAATCAAAGTGGGCTGCTCCTTTGTGTTTCCTAATGTTAGTGTGTTTCTCAACAGGTTCATCTCTACAAACGGTCTCAACTGATCCCAGTAAGTATTCAAACTTCTTGGACTGATGTATTTTATGTGAAATATTTTTAATGAACTTCAGTAAGTCAATATGTTTTCTTTTCATTGAGTAAATTAAAAGCTTGTAACGAGTCATGAACTCTGAAACGTGCCTATAAAACATCAGGTTTCAAGAGTGGGTCCTAATGTTTCCTGTGTCTTTGTTTTTGTGTTTGTAGTCCATAAAACCAGCACCACCAGCACCGCCAGCACTCAATATCAACCTCTCAGTAAAGGTAAGTCTTTTTGCATTTCTGCTGAACAGTCCCAGAGTTTGCCAAAAGACCGATTAAGTTATACCGTTACTGTAATAATGACATTGTTTTTTCTGACTGTAGGATCTGACAGTGGCAGTGACTCTGGTCTTTCCTGTAAGTAACTTTGTTGTTTGAAATCTGCACAGAACAGGTTTACACTTTGAAAGTGTGACATTGCTCTTGGTTTTATAATAATACCTTTGTTTATTCCTGCAGCCAACAGTGGCAAAAATGGCTCCAGTCCTGAGTCCCAGAGTCTGACGGGGAGTGCTGAGGGAAACTGATCTGAAGCAGTTTTACTGTGAAGACTGGTGATGCCAAAGGGGAATTTGGAAATCAACATCAACCAAAAAATTATCAAATTGAAATCCCTGCCTGAAAAACTGAAGTTGTCCAGAAACGCTATTTGAGCTCAAGCTATAAAAAAAAAAGGCTTCAGGTAGTAAACCATTGGAGCTCTTTGTCAATAAGAGATCAGGAAATAGTTCCTGTGCTTGTCTGAAACGAGCAGGGTGAAGACATCCTCGCCTTGATGGGCGACGAGAAATAAACAACTTACAAGAAATATGAGAAGTTGAAAATTGAAGTAGCATTGAACTGGATGCTGTGAAGGAAGTTAAAAACTGTGTGCCTCACATACAACAATCCAGCGATAGTAAAACACACAAAGCAAAATAATGAGGCAATCAGTGATTCAGGAAAATATTATCAGGACGCAGGAAATTCAACCCTTCACAGAGTGACTCATGTTAGAAATAATTAAACTTTTTAAGGGATTTAAAAGTTGAGACAGATTTTCTTGGAGTCTAATTCCTTCAGGCAGGTTGTCTCAGAGGACAGGCGCCCTGACAGAGGAAGCGCAGTCTGCTTCAGTTTGGCTTGAGGGTCTTAGACTGGTTCAAGAAAAGCCTGGACTAGAACTTTATGTGCCTTAAAATAAAAGCTAATTCTCGCTAGTATGATGGTTGAGCCAGGGGAAATGTGTTCAAGCTTTTAATACAGCATGTATAAAGAATCATAATCTTAGAATCAGGTGATAGAAGCATGTTATCTTATTATTATTATTATAGAACAGTACAAATCTCTTTACCTACGACTCAAAGCTGAGGTGGATGTCCTGCCGTCGGTCTCTCCGGGCAGGATATAGAGGATATTGACTGATGAAAATAATAATAATGTTGATGATAATAACAAATATAATGATGCTAATCATATCATAAGCCATTTAAAGTTATATCTTGTTATATATATGAGAGAGTTTTTCAGTGAAAACACGTCTTTTGTGTTTCATGTAGATCAAACCGATTTAACATAAGTGCAAAAAACTTGGAAATGTGACAGTTAAGACAAAGACGTGAGAAATGAACGAATAATAATCAGCTACATTTAAAAAACAACATTGATATGAGGCTGTTGGAAAAAATAATTGGTTTAAGTCAGGTTTAGATCTACTCTAGATTAAAAAGAGGTTTGAATGTGCTTTCAAAAAGCGCAGTTTATTTTCTTCAGAATGTTTTTTTTTAGCATTTAGGATGATTGCAGATAGAACGGTGTATCGTCTGCGTAAAGAATTATACAAACCAGTTATTGAGCTTTGAGTGGAAACGAGCGCTTTAAAAATATAAACGGCTGTAAGGTTTAGATTTAACAGCACTTTTGAAGGATGCCGTTTGGCGTTGTTCATGCTTTTACTTAATCTCACCCCTATAAAACATATCTAAGCACACGTCACATTACTGTGAACAATCAGGAGAGAAAAATAGTGCTTTATTCTGAACCTATTTGTCGTCCGTCGTCAGTTTGTGGCGATCTGAAAAAACGAACTAAAAAAAAACAGACGTGAAAACAATCATGTTAAATTTGCTTAAATGTAAATTATAAACTTGAAAACACTTATCCTAATTTGTAGTGAACATTTTCTGAAGACACTGGAACAATTATTGAAAGTAGATGAACATCAGGTTTGAATCTGGATTAAGAGGTGTGATAATCTGAAACTGTGTTTAACTCCTCTTCATTGAGTGTTATGTCTTTTGTTTTTGAGCTATGTAAGATTTTAAACTCAAAACCACTTGATGCTTTAACATTTACTGTGTGTGAAACAGTCACTTATGTGTATGAAGTGATCAGGTTTTTTAAAAGGCTTTCGCAGTTTTGCTCTGCGATCATAATTTGTCACTTTTTTGTGGAGTTACTTTGGATACTTTGTTTGTATAAATCAAATACATAAACAGCTGTTAAATTGCTTTTATGGCATCTTGAGCACTATTACTTTTTAATGATTATCGAGGTTTTATGATGCAGCTTATTTTTTGCTGAAGTGTATTCCTGTGACTTAAAGAACTTAATCTTGATTGTTGAAATACTTGTGCTGCACAAATTTAAATCTATCGGTGAAGGTAATATAAACTCAATCTTTCGTTCTAACTATACTCGTGTGAGAGAATCTCTAGTCAACATGTTAGAGACGAGTATTAAATATTTGCCAATTGACTAAAAAGTTAAATTTCGACTCGATAACATGAC
>NC_048287.1:31669571-31724571 GCF_009762535.1 Notolabrus celidotus | reverse complement strand
AGTCACCTGCGGAAGTGTCCTTAGATATAGTGACTTCAATATCATCCAAAACAAATGTGTAAAATGTTGATATTTCTACAGCTAAAACAGCCTGGGGTGAAATTGACCCCAAGGAACACTGATGCTTACATTTTTTTACAGGAATTTGGAACATATCACATTTTAATTTTATGTTTTCCCAGTTGTCCCATTAAATTAAGAAAAGTCATGAAATATGAAGCCAAAAAATTATGTTACTCATTAATTTGGAGACGTTAAACATTGAATGGGGTCAAATTGACCCCACGGATAATAGGAGGGTTAATGTCAGTAAATGCTTCTGCATCGACCGTACGCAGCACTGAGCGCTCCATCCACCTGGTCTCCTGCACTGTGTGGTAGAGAGAGGTTCCCCTTGGTCTGAAAACAGTGGTATGGGTTTATTGTTAGATACTATGTTATTTAACACAAGTTCTTAGGAGAAGTCTTGACTTGGATTTTGTTACCATGTTGGCTGACCAGCATCAGTACATTTGAATTAAAACCAGATTGTAATGTTTTGACCTAAGATGCAATAACCATCCTGAAGACTAACACTCAGTACACTATTCAGAACAAGGTTGGGTCAGTATCACTATTTGGGCACATTTACTTCTATAAAGAAGACGCTGTCTCAGATCATTGACTCTGTTGCTGATTGTTTTACATGAAAGTTACAGATAAATATTGATGCGTTACCTTTGTTTAAGAGCACAGGTATTCGATATAATATAGTCATGAAACTATCGCAAAACTATGCTGAATTGATTTTCCCCCATGCTTTTTTTTTTTCTCAGCTGCTGATCTTCACATCCTGAAACTACCTGAACACATGAAGAATCAGCTAACACAACTGGTGGCAATGGTCAACTTAATTCCAGGGAGGATGACAGATGAATGTCCATCGGAAGTACCTGAAGGCATTCCAATTTCCCTTTGGCCCACTGGAGGAGGTTTACTGACTCTAAAATCTAATATAATTTGTGCTTCAGACGCCATTCAAATATCAAAATTATCTATGTTTTTAAGGACATTTCTACTAAAACTTCTTGTTTTTTCTGCCTTTTGTACCATTAAAATATTGAACTTTCTTAATGTTAAATTTTCTTTCAAATCTTCAAATCTTTGCACTTTGCAACATACTTCATATACTTATGTATGTTTATGTCTCTACATCTACATCTGTCTATAGATATTATACAATTGTTCAGAAATCTTCCAAACAAATAAGGATACTTTTTTTTTAGCACTTTCTGTTAGTTTTTTTTAAAATAAAATGTCTGTAACCGAATATGTATGCTACTAACAATAAGATTAAAATAATAATACATTATACATGTGTGATGGCAAAGTGTTCATTATATTTTTTGATAATCTTTGGTTCCTTGCGATGATGGTGTAATTTCACTTCGAGAAAAATACTGTAGAGTTCGAGATTACGAGCTTGCCCTGAACGCACCATCAGGTGCTTCTGGCATGGTGCGGCCAGGTGACAGAAGCAGAAAACAGCAGTTCAGTACCTGGGCATGGATGGTAAACAGACGAGGGCAGCAGCTGGTGAAAATGCGAGTTTTTAGACAAAGAGGGGAGTCAGATTTAAGCAGAAAATGCATTTAATTGCTGTACTGGTCCTGTGGGGGACAGGACTGATGGTTAACAGCGGTAAGTTGGAGTTCTTTGACATGTTTTATGTGGATTAGTCAAAAGCGGAAGTAAAATAAGAACTTTGGACGTCTTTGTATATTCTGTCTGTTTACAATGTTAGTCATTTTGAATGACTTTAGTGGTTTTTACAACTTGAAATGTTACCCTATTCTTTATATGATGTAACCGAGTGGAGATTTATATTTAGAGGAATGAGACGTCCTCTCCTCCGGAGCGTCACGTGAAACGACGTCGGTTTGTGATGACGTCTTTAACAGCTGTTTGTGTCTGCACACATGTTCACTGTAATAACTCTGAAACATATAAACAGTGACAAAGCTCTGGCTCTGTGGTTACCTGTTTAACACCCACCTGTTTAACACACCTGTTTAACACACACCTGTTTAATACACACTGTTTAACACCCACCTGTTTACACACACCTGTTTAACACACACCTGTTTAATACACACCTGTTAACACACACCTGTTTAACACATACCTGTTTAACACATACCTGTTTAATACACACATTGTTTAAAACCAACTGTTTAATACATACCTGTTTAACACATACCTGTTTAACAGGCTCTGGCTGCACAATGGCGGCGCCCAGGAGAGGGATTTTTTGGCTTCAGAACTGTTCAACGGGAAGAGGCGGAGCAACGCTGTCCATTTTTATTTACAGTCTATGTATTGGGACCCCTGACTGAGACAGGTTGGGAGTTCAGTTCATAGACTGTATAAATAATGGACGTAGTCTCCGTGATGTCACCCATCTGTTTCTGAAGCACTGTTTTGAGGCCAATCGGCGGCGGCAGCCATATTGCTGCTGTCGAGCGATTGTGACATAAAGAGCGGCTTTGAGCCTCCTCCTCGCCAACAGCTACAGTCTTCCCGCCTGTCAATCAAGTCAGCTGTGCCTCTCATTGGAAGACTAGTAATCTAAATATCTTTGAAATTACCGCGTTATGAAAAAAATCCCCTCTCCCCGTACAGTGTGTGCCGATCAAGAAATGAGCTATTCAGACTACACTCGTCTTTTGAACCAGGCTGTAAACATGTTTATCTCTGCTGTAAAGATCGGCTTCTTTGAATTGGTGTGTATGTGGTTTCTGGTACTTCCGGAGACCGCCTCAAGTGGATCCTTGATGAACTGCAGTTTTTAGCACTTCCACATTGGGCTCATATTTTTAGACCGGAGGTTGCCGCTTGGTTCAGTTTAACAAACCAGAAAGTGTTTATTGATTTAAGTATTAGATTTTTTTTATAACCTCTGGCTGATTTATATTGAACTACTCAATTTCCTACACAAATGGTCACATAAATATTCACCAGAAGCAGGGTATTAAGTGTTATGCTATTCAGTATAAGGGGTTGAATGGAGATGCTCTTCCTATTTTCCTCGCCCCCTCAAACAGCTGAGTACACCCTTGTGCATTCTTATGTTAAATCCTTATTTATACAGTCTATGGTTAATCCTATATGATCGAAATAAGTGCACGTGATTATGCACGTACATGTGATTAGGTCCATGTTAGATTCTCACTATAGCCAGACTCTCAAAGTTGGCAGCCCTGTCGTATGGTGCCTCACATCAACATTCAGCTTTAATACATGGTCGGTGATCATAACACTCCTCTTCTAGTACCTTTGAGCACAAACCAGCCATTAATGATGATATTTATTAATCTGCAGATTGTTGTTTAATATTAATTGGATTACCATTTAATCTGCAAATGCCAAAAAATGTTGTATCTTCATGTGGTCTGTTTGTCAAGCCAAAAAAAAAGAGTAACTTGTGTGTGAGGAGCTGGAAGCAGCAAATATTTGTTCGTTTTTGTTGCTTTTTCAAGCAAAAAATCTGATTTCTCATGTTTTATTAGAGTTTAAATCATCCCATAATCGTACAGGGATAGGCATAACTCTGGTGTTTCTCTGCCTTGTTGTTAAATATCTTTCTTTCTTCCCATGTGTGTCTCAGAGATGCATAGCCTCACATACATCTACACGTCCCTCTCCGAACCTATCAAGCTCCCTGGCATCCATGAATTCACTGCCTGGGTCTGCTGGACGACAGGATGATTGACTACTTTGACAGTGACCACCCGGAGAAAGTCCCGAGACAGGACTGGATGAAGGAGCGACTGTATCCAGATTATTGGGATAAAGGCACGAAGTCCCGCCAGAGCAAGCAGCAGTGGTTCAAAGACAACATCAAGAACCTGAAGGATCGGCTGAGGCAGAACGACTCGGGTGAGTAACTGAGCGATCATTCAAAAGACGATACGTTTTGGATACAGATAAAGAGAAATGTCTACGCCTTTTTTTTACTTGTAGTTTATTGAAATTACCAACATTTGTTTCAGCTAAAAAGCACAGTTTTTAAACTAAGTGTATCAGGGGCAGCTATACCTGACACATGTTTCTGCTGCGAATGGGGGGGTTGTGCGTTGTGTCTGTCTGTCTGTCTGTCTGTCTGTGCGTGTGTCTGTCTGTCTGTCTGTCTGTCTGTCTGTCTGTCTGGTGTGGTGTGTGTCTGTCTGTCTGTCTGTCTGTCTGTCTGTCTGTCTGTCTGTCTGTCTGTCTGTCTGTCTGTCTGTCTGTCTGTCTGTCTGTCTGTCTGTCTGTCTGTCCGTCTGTCTGTGTGTCTGTCTGTCTGTCTGTCTGTCTGTCTGTCTGTCTGTCTGTCTGTCTGTCTGTCTGTCTGTCTGTGTGCGCATCTGCCGTGCGCGATAGAGAGCAGAGGAGAATTGTGAACGCGGCGACCATGTAGACATGTAACATGTAACATCAGGATATTTAGTCTGTTAAATAAAAGAACAAGGTATAGACCTGATCTATGAGAGAGGGAACCTTAAATACTTCTGCTTTGACTTCCAGCATGCAGTATAAGACCACAAGTAATGCATACACACTTTAAAAGCACATCACCCGGTCTAGCATCACTAGAGGACCACGGAACAACACTGCTCTGCAACCAAAGAGGACACTCGTGCTTCCCTCTCTAGCGGGCGCGCGCTCACACACACATACGTGAACATATGAACCCAGCAGACCGCCGTATGGTGAAATATAGATTTCCAGATGGAGCACAGTTAAAACACTGGACTGAATGAATGTGGGAGGATGCGCGCAGTTCAGTGGACCTGCGCTCGACAATGCAGCCCGGAGGAGTCGAGCGCAGGTCCTCTGAACTTTCAGCACAAAGCGCCTCGTTCAGAAGTTGATCAAATAAATATTAAGTTGCGTAATGTTCGGATCATAGGCGTACTGAACCGTGACCCCTGTATCGAACGGTTTCGATACAGATACAAGTATTGTTGCACCCCTAATAATATATAAATCAATCGATTTTCTGTGATAGAAAGTAACTATAGTGAACTTTTCCATTTCTGTGCTTGTGTCATTATCCTGCTCTCCCCTCGGGGTTCAGACATCCACACCCTTCAGTGGATGCACGGCTGTAAGGGTGAAACTCAGCCTGGCGGCACCCTGAAGTTCATCAGTGGCATGGATAGTACAGCTACGATGGAAACGACTTTCTGTCCTTCGATGATGAAAATGGAGTCTGGGTCGCATCGGCTGATGCGGCATTACAAACCAAGAGGAAGTGGGATAACAACTCGATCTTTAAAGAATCTACCAAAGGCTACCTGGAGAAGGAGTGTATGCAGTGGCTGAGCACGTTCATAGTATACGAGGAAAAGCAGCTTAGAGAAGCCAGTAAGTATGACGGGACATCTTCAGAGTTTTTAATTTTAAATGTTTGATTGACTCAGATCATGTGAGGGTCATGCCAACGACACGTCACTGCCAGAGAAAGCTGCAAACGTTTACGTTTTCACACATACAAGTAGGGCTGAACGATTTTGGAAAATAATCTAATTGCGATTATTTTCCTTAATATTGCAATTTAATATGCGATTATTTTTCAAGGTCCTCTTCATGTATTTTTCAACAAACACAAGCAATAAATCAATCTGTATTATAATAAACAATATCAGATTTATTATACACAAACTGTTCTTTCTCATATGCAAGGCTTATGTTAAGATAAAGGTAAATGAAGCATGAATTAATATGAAAGACGGTTTATTTATCTACATGAATTATAGTTGTAAACTTACTAAATACTTTGACTTGCAGTCTTGTAAGCGTTCACAACTACTTAACAACATTCTGCCAAACAAGTGTTTTAAGTTTAAAGCATGTTTGGATGTGAATCAGCTGACTGCACACAGAGGAGACGCTGAGCTGGGAGCTGCGGCTGAGTGACAGGTCTCTGTTTTTCTCCGCTGCCGGACTGATTATGACCCGGTTACGCTCCCGGCTGACACCTGACCACGTAAACATGCTATTTTTTCTCAATAAGAACGAGTAGACAGAAACTGGACACTGTGAGTCTGAAATCTGATTCTGTTCAGTTGTCCTGTTGCAGTAAATCCACATGTTGTCTGGGTCTTTACTGACTCTGTGTCTGTGGAGATTATTTATGAGCTTGCTCCACATGTTGATATTCAGCGTGTTGATTATTTTGTACGCCTCAATATGATCGGTTCCTCTGCTGAGGCCATTTTTAAAGATGTCAACAACAAAACAACAAATCAAAACTTAGCGTGGCTGAAGTTGTTGCAAACCAGCTGAAAGGTGCATTACGGCCACCTGCTGCATGCATGTCACGTAATGTTGCGTCTGTGTACATGAATTTTAAAAAGAATTTTAATCGCAGCCTTTGCGATTTGAAAAATGCATTCCATTACATTGCGATGTCGGTTTGAATTCTATTAATTATCAGCCCTAATTACAATTGTTTTGTTTTGTATCCTGCTGCTTTGATCAAATGTTCTTTACTCTGTGTGGGATTTTTTCCGTTGCAGCTGTAGATCAAATGTGAACTCACTTACTGTTTCTCTTTGCAGAGGCACCAAAGGTTCATGTGTTTGCAAAGAACTGCAACGTCAAGACGAACGTAGCTTTGACTTGCCTGGCCACAGGTTTCCTCCCAAAAGACATCGAGATGTTTATCAGAAGAAGGATCGCATTCTAAAACGCGAAGACGGAGGAAAGAGCACAGGCTCTGTGCCAAACAGCGATGAAACCTACCAGAGGAGAGACAGCATCGAGGTTAGGAGGGGATGACTTGGTGGATTACAACCTGTGACGTGACTCACATAGCATCCAACTTCAGCATTTCAAGGACTTGGGGTAGGTCACTGCTGAGACTAAATATCTAACCTGTGTGCTGCGGTGTTTACACTATGCGACTCCAGAAGTGACCGCGTGTTTCAGATCAGAAGAGAAGGGAAATTATAAACACACATCCCCCAAAGAAGCACCTGTTCATGTGTTTCTAGTAGTCTCAGTTTCACTGTAAATAGTAAGTAACACAGAGGCTTCACTCCGGCTAAACTTCAACAGTTTGAACCGGGAAAAGAAACCAGATTTATTTTGATTCGCTTGTGATTAACGTGTCTTAGATTCACTACAGTTACATCATGATGCAGATTCATGCTAAAGAAAAGTCCCTGCTTTGTCCACAGGGGGCACCAAAAGCACCGCAGACTGTGTGCAGCCGTTATAACACTTCTCCATTTCCACAGTGTTTATTAAGAGATTGAAAAGAGAAATACTGTTGAAAGTAAACTGAAAGTAACAAGAGTGTTTTTATGTTTTAGATCGCATCCTTCATCCTCCAGAGGACGGAAGCTCTACAGTGATCACCGCTGGGGAAGTTGTAGGGGTTCTGCTCCTGATTGGGGTCATCATCGTGCTTGCTGTCCTTTACAAAAAGGTTTTATTGGTAAGTGATTTGGTCCAGCGATACCTGTAAAGAGGATTTGAAGTTTTGTCACATATTAGGCTGAAAGAAAGAAATGGGAGGATGAAACTTTTCTAGGAAGAAAGAAGTACATGATGCAGACTCTGTTCAGTATAGTGTTTTATACCAGTTATAAAGGAGTCAGTTTGATACCTTAAAACTTCAACCAGCGTAAAACAAAGAGAAGCTCAATGCAGATTAAGACCGTGATGTTGATCCACCCATGATCAATAACAGTCTGTGATCATTGTGTCTTTTATTAACAGGCTCCAAACCTGCCCCCTCCTCACAAGGTGAGTGATGTACTTCTGTTGAAGTCTGTTTGAATCAAAGTGGGCTGCTCCTTTGTGTTTCCTAATGTTAGTGTGTTTCTCAACAGGTTCATCTCTACAAACGGTCTCAACTGATCCCAGTAAGTATTCAAACTTCTTGGACTGATGTATTTTATGTGAAATATTTTTAATGAACTTCAGTAAGTCAATATTTTTCTTTTCATTGAGTAAATTAAAAGCTTGTAACGAATCATGAACTCTGAAACGTGCCTATAAAACATCAAGTTTCAAGAGTTGGTCCTAATGTTTCCTGTGTCTGTGTGTTTTTGTGTTGTAGTCCATAAAACCAGCACCACCAGCACCGCCAGCACTCAATATCAACCTCTCAGTAAAGGTAAGTCTTTTTGCATTTCTGCGAACATCCCAGAGTTTGCCAAACCGATTAAGTTATACCGTTACTGTAATAATGACATTGTTTTTTCTGACTGTAGGATCTGACAGTGGCAGCAACTCTGGTCTTTCCTGTAAGTAACTTTGTTGATTGAAATCTGCACAGAACAGGTTTACACTTTGAAACTGGGACATTGCTCTTGGTTTTATAACGATACCTTTGTTTATTCCTGCAGCCAACAGTGGCAAAAATGGCTCCACTCCTGAGTCCCAGAGTCTGACGGGGAGTGCTGAGGGAAACTGATCTGAAGCAGTTTTACTGTGAAGACTGGTGATGCCAAAGGGGAATTTGGAAATCAACATCAACCAAAAAATTATCAAATTGAAATCCCTGCCTGAAAAACTGAAGTTGTCCAGAAACGCTATTGAGCTCAAGCTATAAAAAAAAAAGGCTTCAGGTAGTAAACCATTGGAGCTCTTTGTCAATAAGAGATCAGGAAATAGTTCCTGTGCTTGTCTGAAACGAGCAGGGTTAAGACATCCTCGCCTTGATGGGCGACGAGAAATAAACAACTTACAAGAAATATGAGAAGTTGAAAATTGAAGTAGCATTGAACTGGATGCTGTGAAGGAAGTTAAAACTGTGTGCCTCACATACAACAATCCAGCGATAGTAAAAACACACAAAGCAAAATAATGAGGCAATCAGTGATTCAGGAAAATATTATCAGGACGCAGGAAATTCACCCTTCACAGAGTGACTCATGTTAGAAATAATTAAACTTTTAAGGGATTTAAAAGTTGAGACAGATTTTCTTGGAGTCTAATTTCTTCAGGCAGGTTGTCTCAGAGGACAGGCGCCCTGACAGAGGAAGCGCAGTCTGCTTCAGTTTGGCTTGAGGGTCTTAGACGGTTCAAGAAAAGCCTGGACTAGAACTTTATGTGCCTTAAAATAAAAGCTAATTCGCGCTAGTATGATGGTTGAGCCGGGGAAATGTGTTCAAGCTTTTAATACAGCATGTATAAAGAATCATAATCTGAGAATCAGGTGATAGAAGCATGATTATCTTATTATTATTATTATTATAGAACAGTACAAATCTCTTTACCTACGACTCAAAGCTGAGGTGGATGTCCTGCCGTCGGTCTCTCCGGGCAGGATATAGAGGATATTGACTGATGAAATAATAATAATAATAATGTTGATGATAATAACAAATATAATGATGCTAATCATATCATAAGCCATTTAAGTTATATCTTGTTATATATAGAGAGAGTTTTTCAGTGAAAACGCGTCTTTGTGTTTCATGTAGGATCAAACCGATTTAACATAAGTGCAAAAAACTTGGAAATGTGACAGTTAAGACAAAGACGTGAGAAATGAACGAATAATAATCAGCTACATTTAAAAAACAACATTGATATGAGGCTGTTGGAAAAAATACTTGGTTTAAGTCAGGTTTAGATCTACTCTAGATTAAAAAGAGGTTTGAATGTGCTTTCAAAAGCGCAGTTTATTTTCTTCAGAATGTTTTTTTTTTAGCATTTAGGATGATTGCAGATAGAACGGTGTATCGTCTGCGTAAAGAATTATACAAACCAGTTATTGAGCATTGAGTGGAAACGAGCGCTTTAAAAATATAAACGGCTGTAAGGTTTAGATTTAACAGCACTTTTGAAGGATGCCGTTTGGCGTTGTTCATGCTTTTACTTAATCTCACCCCTATAAAACATATCTAAGCACACGTCACATTACTGTGAACAATCAGGAGAGAAAAATAGTGCTTTATTCTGAACCTATTTGTCGTCCGTCGTCAGTTTTGTGGCGATCTGAAAAAAACGAACTAAAAAAAACAGATGTGAAACAATCATGTTAAATTTGCTTAAATGTAAATTATAAACTTGAAAACACTTACCCTAATTTGTAGTGAACATTTTCTGAAGACACTGGAACAAGTATTGAAAGTAGATGAACATCAGGTTTGAATCTGGATTAAGAGGTGTGATAATCTGAAACTGTGTTTAACTCCTCTTCATTGAGTGTTATGTCTTTTGTTTTTGAGCTATGTAAGATTTTAAACTCAAAACCACTTGATGCTTTAACATTTACTGTGTGTGAAACAGTCACTTATGTGTATGAAGTGATCAGGTTTTTTAAAAGGCTTTCGCAGTTTTGCTCTGCGATCATAATTTGTCACTTTTTTGTGGAGTTACTTTGGCTACTTTGTTTGTATAAATCAAATAAATAAACAGCTGTTAAATTGCTTTTATGGCATCTTGAGCACTATTACTTTTTAATGATTATCGAGGTTTTATGATGCAGCTTATTTTTTGCTGAAGTGTATTCCTGTGACTTAAAGAACTTAATCTTGATTGTTAAAATACCTGTGCTGCACAAATTTAAATCTATCGGTGAAGGTAATATAAACTCAATCTTTCGTTCTAACTATACTCGTGTGAGAGAATCTCCAGTCAACATGTTAGAGACGAGTATTAAATATTTGCCAATTGACTAAAAAGTTAAATTTCGACTTGATAACATGACATGATGAATCTATGTGCCAAAGTTGAAAAAGAATAATGAATTATTTAAATGTTTTGTTGTAAATGAGCAGAATGCACCTGTGTAATATTAAATTTTACAAAGTATATGACTGTGCCTTGATCACATTTTATTCCAAATAAAGTTAAGTTTTTTAAAACAAATGAAGTGTTTTTTGTTGAAGTTCTACATAAATAAAGTTTGTATTATTGTTCCTGCTCATCCTGGGGGAATCTGAAGTGTGCCCATACCAGACAGGATGTTTAATCCCTCCAGCGAGCTCCGAGTCCACCCCGAGGTCTCCTCCCAGCTGGACGTACCCAGAAACCCCTCCTTTAACTAGCTTTAATAACATGAATCAGATAACGCTTCAACCTGGCTGAGCATGATGTATTTTCTGATGATGTGATGTGATGTCATTTTTGCCCTTTTGTCTATTTTTTACATTTTAGTGTGAAGAAAATTCCTTCTGAGTCGACAAAAGTTGAAATTCAACAACCTAGAGGTATTTAGGCAGCTGTGAGCGCAGTTAAAGGTGACATATCATGCAAAATTGACTTTTTAATGGTTCTTTACCTGTAATCTGTGTCCCTGTCTACAAACCCCCTGAGAATGAAAAGAATCCATTCTGCCCCTGTTCTGATTTCTCCACCTTTCTGTAAATGTGTGCTGAAACCAGCCGTTTCAGACTTCCGTGTTTTTGTTACGTAACAACAATATCCGGTCTGTAACAGGAAGTCAGAGCTCGGAGCTTGTTCAGCCCATAGACTGTATAAAATACAACTCAACCCCTCCTCCGTTTTTCATTACCTGCACACATGTGTGCTAACAAGGAGCTTAGGAGGGAGGCATGCTAGTTGTAGGCTGTCTTATTAAACACAAAGGTCGCTTTGACTCCCCACGTCTGCAGATTTGAAGATCTAGTGGATGATTTTTATTTATCATGGATAAGTGCTAGCGCTAATTAGCATAGCCACATAGCTACATGTTCATAGCTGTAGCTGTAGCTGTAGCTGTGTACCAAGACACACGTCTACATACTGACAAATAAAACAATAAGAAACACTAAATCTGTGACCAATCCTTCATAAAAGGTCCTGCTGCCTTTCTGGTAGAGGTCGGTTTTACTCCCCACGTCTGCAGATTTGAAGATCTAGTGGATGATTTTTATTTATCATGGATAAGTGCTAGCGCTAGTTAGCATAGCCACATAGCTACATGTTCGTAGCTGTGTACCAAGACACACGTCTACATACTGATAAATAAAACAACAAGAAACACTAAATCTGTGACCAATCCTTCAGAAAGGTCCTGCTACAGGCGCCTCTCCGTCAGGATCAGATTCTGGATCAGATTCAGAGGGTTGAAGTAACGCGATCTGTGAGCAGCCGTGTATATTCAGCCAACATGTAAACATTAGATCAACGTGCTGGAGAGCCGAGGCACATCCACTTCCGGAGGGGGCGTGGTCAGAGAGAAAACAGACTGTTCTGAGGAGGACTGAAGAAGAGGGCTTTTCAGGCAGACCAGAATCTGATTTCAAAGTGTTTTTTTGAGCATAAACTTTAAAGACATGTTTTGGGGACCTCTTAGACCAATATATGTTGATGAAAAAAGCGTGATATGTCACCTTTAAATAAAATAGAATAAAAGTGACTAAAATTTGAACTAGATGATAAATACAAAATACAAAAAATGAATGATTAAATAAAACTGTTCTAAAAATGAAGGGAACTCGGTTAAAAGCGAGACTAAAAAAGGTAAGTCTTTTGAGTTTGCTTTTAAAAATGTTTACGCTCTGCATATCAATATTGGATTTTGTTGTGCTAAAATATTCATGAGCTGAAAGTCTGATTTCTTGGAACCCTAATCTAATTTATTTATTTTTTTCTCTGACTCATAATGAAGTGTGTTCAAAACTTTGTATATTTTACATTTTGCCGAATTATTACATTTAAAAATGTTTCATTTATTTTTGTATTTTTATAAAACATTTTTGTTGATTTCTGTTTTTTTTTACACACGCTCCATGCGTCATGACGTCAGACGGTGGCGGTAGAACATGACGTTTTTAAATGTGTTGAACCCTCAGCAGCAGCAGGGTGACTGCTCTCTGTATCAGTCCATCAAGTGTGTGTGTGTGTGTGTGTGTGTGTTTGGGTGTGTGTAAGTGTCTGCTCTTACTCTTACACACAGAGAGCAGGAGACACGCTCCTCTGAGAACAACAGCTGGGCCATGGTGAAGCTCCGCGGTAGAGGGGACGCGGATCAGACCTGCAGGCCGACGCAGAGGCTCCACACACCGGCCAGGAGCACACCAGAGAGGAGGAGGAGATCCGGGCTGTCCAATGTGAGTGTTTGTTTTTTTAAACATAGTTATGAAGCTTCTAACAGGTTGATTTCTTTTTAAGAGTCAGAAAAATAAAACAATGTATCACTTGAAAGTTATCAAAATGTAGTTTTTAATATTAATGTAGGGAGAAAACGCAGTTAAATAATCAGGAAACACATTTAAAGTCAAGAATCATCATTATATGTGATTAAAATAATATTAACAATGACTTTAAACAGTTTAAAACAATATTTTAACACTAATATTATTGTTTTACTTTTGCACAACACCCTAATTAATACATTAACACTAATTTCTGATCATCTAACTGCATTGTAATTATTTTAATTAAGCATCTTGGTCAGCATTTGTTGTTTTTACAAGCTTTAGATATTTTTAGATATTTAATTTGTAGTCTTTAAATTACCCATTGAATTAATTAGTGGCAGAGGAATAACACAATCTAAGTGCAAAGAAAACAGAAATGCTGGTGATAATATTATAATATTAAAAAAGGACAAAAATACATAATGTAATATATAATTATACTCATAATAGTAGTGATAATAGTTGTGATAATAATGACAAATTAATAAGAATGACTTATTATTACTTTACTTTGCTATTATACATCATATTTACCTTCTATCCTACAATGCTTTCATTTGAGTCTTCAGTTCACTGTTGTTCTTCCTTCTATCCTACATTTATTGATGCACAAACGACTTCTGTTTATGACCATGTTAATATAGAAATACAGACTAACACTAGAAATATTATTATTGTTGTTAAAACTAAATACTGAACTGTTGGACGTTTGTTTCAGGGATTTACCAGCGACCATGACGACCAGAGCTACGTCGATTCAGACACATACGATGAGGAGGAGGAGGAGGAGGAGGAGGAGGAGGAGGAGCGGAAACCACAGCGAGGCACCGTGAGGTCATATGAATACTTAATAATAATAAAAATTGTATTGATACTTTAACTAGGCATGCTTATTTATTCTGTAATGCTATGACTGTAACAAACGTAAGTTCCTGTGGTTTCCTCACACTGAGTCTCCATCTGTGTTTACAGGAAGTCCATTCGGCTTCTGGACTGTCCAGGTAAGCTCAGTGACATCACAGGTGAGCTCAGTGGCATCACAGGTGAGCTCAGTGACATCACAGTTGAGCTCAGTGACATCACAGGTGAGCTGCGTGACGTCACAGGTGAGCTCAGTGGCATCACAGTTGAGCTCAGTGACATCACAGTTGAGCTCCCTGACATCACAGGTGAGCTCAGTGACATCACAGGTGAGCTCAGTGACATCACAGTTGAGCTCCCTGACATCACAGGTGAGCTCAGTGACATCACAGGTGAGCTCAGTGGCATCACAGGTGAGCTCCGTGACATCACAGGTGAGCTCAGTGACATCACAGGTGAGCTCAGTGGCATCACAGGTGAGCTCAGTGACATCACAGGTGAGCTCAGTGACATCACAGGTGAGCTCAGTGGCATAACAGGTGAGCTCAGTGACGTCACAGTTGAGCTCCGTGACATCACAGGTGAGCTCAGTGACATCACAGGTGAGCTCAGTGACATCACAGTTGAGCTTAGTGACATCACAGGTGAGCCATAATACCTGGAGCATCAGGGAGGTTTGGATTGTGAATCCATTATTTATTCGTCGTCATTTTGGTCCACGAGTCTCTGTCAAACTGTGAATCTGAACATCTGATTTAATATAAAGTCACGAAAATGAAAGTAGAATTTTACACATGTCAGGTTTTGAAATATTAAACTTGTAAACTTTAATATTTTACAGAGAGATGTTGCTTTAATTGTATTTTTGGCTTATTGTTGCACATGTTTTAAGCTACAGAAGCAACATAATTATTCAGGATTTGTTTTCTAAAATATTATGTCTATGTTTTATTGACCTTTATGAGTGTGTGTGTGTGTGTGTGTGTGTGTGTGTGTGTGTGTGTGTGTGTGTTTTCCCTCAGGCGGCAGAAGGAGCAGGCTGAGGAGAAGCACCCGGGCGACCAAACCCACCAGCAGGTACCAGTCCTCCAACATGTTCGATGGCATCAGCACCAAGTAAGACTCACAAAACTGTGAGGAACATCTCTGACGCTTTTTTAGTCAATCAATCTTTATTTATAAAGCGCCAAATCACAACAAACGTTCTCCTCAGACTCTTTCCAAACAGAGCCGGTCTAGACCGTACTCTATGTTCTATTATTAACAAAGACCCAACATCAAGACCGGATCAGATCCAGTCCCATCTTACAGACAGGACTCAGTCTTATGAGACAAGGGAGCTCAGGGACTCCAGAAAGGTCCAAGAAAAGAGAGAAGAGAGGGGGACCAGAAGAAAGAAAAAGAGGAGAATAAATGGTGAAGGAATGACAGAAGGAAAGGAGGGGATAAGAAAAGGAGACATAAAGGATGAAGAAAGGAAGAAAGACATTACATTACATGTAGTAAATATCCGGCCTTGAAATGGCAGAATGTAGGAGCCATATGAGGGGATGAGAATGATTTTCTTACACCTGTCTCTCTCTTTGCTCCCCGCAGTGTGAGCCGCTCTGTCATGAACACGATGGACAACATGAAGAAGAAGCGACGGCTGAATCACAACAACGAAGGAGTGAGACGTCTTTCTAATAACTCTTCATACTGTGGTTAAACTTGCACCTCCAGGATCATGACTGGTCAGCTTTTTATGCACTTTTGGAAACGTGTGCGCACCAAACAGAAACCCAGAGGAGTGCTGATGACTCAGAGGAAGTTTAAAAAGGTCTGCCTTGATTTCAGTACGGGGGGAAGTGAAGGAATCCTGGATGTAAACAGTGTTTCTGAGCTCAGACCTTGTTTACACTCTCTGTGCCTCTCAGCAGTGGGGAGGGGGGAGGGGGGGGCTGCCTCTGTTATCAGGCCGTGGTGAGGGCGGCGCACGCGGCTGCACCCTGCCTGGGTAAAAAATCTCTATCAGCTGGCACCACATTGGAAAGCAGTCTGACCACGAGGAGCAGCAGCCCTTGTTTTAAAGTTTAGAGTAAACAGCAGACGAGACGAGTCTAAAGAGTCCCTGCAGAGCTTTTTGTTTAAAGCTACTGTGAATGAATAATGTCGTCTCTTTACGGCCTAAAAATACAAACAAGACTATCTGCAAGAAGAGAGACTTGTTATTTTGAATGTCTGAAAGCACTGACCGGGGGGAGGAGGGGGTTCATCCTGGGGGAAAAGAAAACATTTCCATCTGTGTCTTTAGATTGAATGAGAGGTGGGGAGAAAGGTGGAGGAGGATGTGTTCTTGCTCATGTCTTCATGTCTGATAAATTACAGAAGATCTACTCCAAAGCTCAGAGGAGGAGGACTCCGGTGACACCAGAGAGAGACGTCAGCGACAGAGAGGAAGGCCGAGGTTTGTACCGACATTCAGGAGAGCGTGAGAGACGGATGAGAAGATCGATCGAGGAGAATAAATGTTTTCTTCTTCTTTGCTTTGATGTATTCAGGCGCTGTTGATGAGGACGACAGCAGACAGGGGACGGCCGCAGACGCCGACAAGACCTTTGACGCCAAACTGAGCCGGGCGTCGTTGCTCTACCCGGGATCGAGCAGCGGTCAGAGCCGAACCAAAAACACATAAAGTTGCACATTCTCAGATAATCCAGTTTGCTTAGAGTTCAACTTAAATACAGATTTTTAAAGGTCACCAGAGCTTGGTGTATTACAACCTTTGACCACAGGGGGCGCCAAAAAACACGCAAATGAAAAATCCTCTTGGCTGCTTTCCATTAAATGTTTTTTGTTTGATGTTGATGGCAGTTAGTGAAATATTTGAAGACCAAAAAATCATTATTTTCCTGTTTTTTAACATCCCTAATTTATATATACCAGAAAGGTCTAAGAAAAGAGAGAAGAGAGGGAGACCAGAAGAAAGAAAAAGAGGAGAATAAATGGTGAAAGAATGACAGAAGGAAAGGAGGGGATAAGAAAAGGAGACAAAAAGGATGAAAGGATGAAAGAAAGAAAGGATGAAAGAAAGAAAGAAAGAAAGAAAGAAAGAAAGAAAGAAAGAAGAAAAGAGAGAAGTGAAGGAAAAATGAAAGGAATGACAGAATAGAGGAAAGAAAGGAATGAAAGAAAGAAGGGAATGAAAGAGAGAAGTGAAGGAAGAATGAAAGGAATGAAAGAATAAAAGAAAGAAAGGAATAAAAGAATGAAAGAAGGAAAGGAATGAAAGAAAGAGAGAGAGAAGTGAAGGAAGGAAGAAAGAAAGAAAGAAAGGATGAATGAAAGAAAGAAAGAGGAAGGAAAGAAAGAAAAAGGGAAAGCGTAAAGGTAAGAAAGAAAGTAAGAAGGAATAAAAAAAAGAAAAAAGGAGAAGTAAAGACAGCAAGAAAGAAAAGAAAGAAGGACAGAAAGTAAGGAAAATGGAAAGAATGAAAGAAAGAAAGAAAGAAAGAAAGAAAGAAAGAAAGAAAGAAAGGATGAATAACAGACCCCAAAAAAGGAATCTACAGCAGAGATCCAGAGGAACCTACAAGACAAGGGAGCTCAGGGACTCCAGAAAGGTCTATGGTTAGTAACTTTAATGGGACAGGAAGAGTTAAAGTGAGAGACAGGCAGAGAGAGGAGAGAGAGGGAAAGACAGGATCCCAGTGTGTCAGTCTAAGCCTATAGCAGCATAACTAAGACCTGGTCCAAGCCTGATCCAGCTCTAACTATAAGCTTTATCAAAAAGTAGAGAGGGAAAGACAGGATCCCAGTGTGTCAGTCTAAGCCTATAGAAGCATAACTAAGAGCTGGTCCAAGCCTGATCCAGCTCTAACTATAAGCTTTATCAAAAAGGAAAGTTTGAAGCCTACTCTTAAAAGTAGAGAGGGTGTCTGCCTCCTGGACCCTGACTGGTAGATGATTCCAAAGGAGAGGGGCCTGATAACTGAAGGCTCTACCTCCCATACTACTTTTAGAGACTTTAGGTACGATGAGCAGGCCTGCATGTTGGGAGCGTAGAGTTTTAGAGGGGTAATAGGGCACTATGAGGTCTTTAAGATATGAAGGAAGGAACCTACGAGACAAGGGAGCTCAGGGACTCCAGAAAGGTCTATGGTTAGTAACTTTAATGGGACAGGAAGAGTTAAAGTGAGAGACAGGCAGAGAGAGGAGAGAGAGGGAAAGACAGGATCCCAGTGTGTCAGTCTAAGCCTATAGCAGCAGAACTAAGACCTGGTCCAAGCCTGATCCAGCTCTAACTATAAGCTTTATCAAAAAGGAAAGTTTGAAGCCTACTCTTAAAAGTAGAGAGGGTGTCTGCCTCCCGGACCCTGACTGGTAGATGATTCCAAAGGAGAGGGGCCTGAAGGCCACAAAATCATTATTTTCCTGTTTTTTAACACCCTTAATTTATATTTTATCTACGGTCAGTTTTTGTTGATTTAGTCCAGTTTTATAATCATTCTAGTTTTTAAAATCGTTTCCTTTCTCGTGTCGTTCAGAGTTCCCGAGAGGAACCTTCCGGATCAGCGCCTCCGGACCAAACACGACACGCAGAGGAGCGTTCAGGTCGGTCACATGCCTTTCTTTGGATTCATTTCTTTACTTCACATGCAGGTCAAACAGACATTTTCACTCACATATTTGCATTTGATAACTTTTAAAAGGGTAATAATTAGGAGAGTGTTAGAAAAGGCACATTTTTCATCATTTTGGACGTTTTAGTCACCAAACAGAAGTTGAATCTGGTGTTGGCATAAAGAGATTCGTTCATGTCTTGAATATTCATCCTGTTTTTTCTTCATCCTCAGACCCACAAAGAGCGCCTGGTCCAATCAGTCCGATGAAGACAACGACTCCGACAACGAAGTGCAAAACACTGAGAAGGTCCCTGGAAGGTCAGTGTGTGAGGACGATGATGCTGAGAGACGATGACTCAGCCAGCGCCCTCATGAGAAACAGAAACTAGTTTATTAAAATCAGACAGAACTTGATTCAACCTGAGCTTTAGTGCCGTTACAGAAATAATGAAAGAAGTATAACAAGATATGAAACTGAATGCAGAGAAATAGAGCCTGTAAAGCTACAGTTGAAGTTGGCGCCCTCTGTGGACAAACAGGGTACTGCACCTGACGTCTTGATTGATTTCTTTTTTTTTTTAAACGTTCTTATTTTAAAAACAACAACGCAGCCATTAAACTCAGAGGTAGATCCCACGGACAAATATAAAAGATAATAAATTAAAAGATAATAAAAAACTTAAAAAATATTTTAAATTAAAAAGTTGAATTAATAAATCAAAAACAATTATAAATATTAATTTCAATAATATAGAATATATACAGTAAACTTTAAAGAAAAATAAATAAATTAAATTAAAAAAGTTAAATTAATAAAAAAATAAAAAAATGATTGTAATACATACAGAAGACTTAAAAGAAAAAAAATGGAAATAAATTAAGTTAAATTGATAAATCTAAATTATTCTATAAATAATCATTTGAATAATAAAAACACAAACAGTACACTTTAAAGAAAATAAATACATAAATAAATAAAATAAGTTAAATTGATAAATCAAAATCATTAAAAAAAATGTAATAATATTAGAAATACATACAGGCTTTTAATAAGAACTATAAATAAAATGAATACATCAAAATGATTTTAAAAAAGCATTATGAATAATATATAGAACAAAATTCGAAATACATACAGTCAAGGTTAAAGAAAAATAAATACATAAATAAATAAAATAAAATAAGTTAAATTGATACATCAAAATAATGTTCTAGATAAGAATTAGAATAAAAGAAATACATATTTAAAATAAATAAATTAAATCAAATTAATACGTCAGAATTATTGTGAAAAAACATAATATATAATATATAATAGAAAAATAGAAATACATACAATAAAGTTTAAATAAAATAAAATAATAATAATGTTTGTCATAAATCAGAAAGAAATGAAGCATCAGGCTTTATAATGTAAGTCTGTTTCAGAGCTCCTGAGACTCTGGCCTCTTTAGTAACCTTGTTTTGATTCTGGTTCTCTCTGCCAGTTGTCGCCCGCTCGGCCTGCGAGGAGACGATGTTTTGGGGACTCACAGAGATAAGATGAGTTCAGGAGCTGGCCTGGCCGACATCGATCCCATGGCCATCGACCAATCCGTGAGTTCAAACCGTCTCCAGTAGCTTGTTGACTTACAGGAAAACTAAATAATCCTACATCCTACATCCTTCCTCTCCTCAGGTGGGGTTTGAAAGCATCGGGGGTCTGTCGGGTCACATCTCCGCCCTGAAGGAGATGGTCGTCTTCCCTCTTCTCTACCCAGAGGTCTTTGACAACTTCAAAATCCAGCCTCCGAGGTGACAGAGCAGCAAATATGTAGAATATGGATCTAGATCCACATTGTTGAGTTTCTGTCCTGGCTGAAAAGTTTCTGCAGAAGTGTTTTAGTTATTTTATTTCTCCCCAAGCTGAAGCATCTTTCTCAAAACTATCACTGCTTTCTATTAAAGTAGACTTCCTCTTGAGACTGAGACCTTAAACGCACCGGGACAATGTTCACTGAGGGAATAAACCGACTAAAACTTCTGTACATTCAGAGTTGGATGTTGCCCCCTGGTGGCCGTAAAAGAGAATGCAGGTAAAAATACTCCCTGTAATCTCTGTCTCTCTTTCCAGAGGTTGTCTCTTCTACGGACCTCCTGGGACGGGGAAAACGCTGGTGGCCCGGGCGCTGGCTAACGAGTGCAGCCATGGGAACAGGAAGGTGTCGTTCTTCATGAGGAAGGGCGCCGACTGCCTCAGCAAGTGGGTGGGCGAGTCGGAGCGGCAGCTGCGTCTGCTGTTTGAGCAGGTGAGACCCTGAGAACACACCTGAGGGCTCTGATGGTCTCTGTCGCTGAGTCTGATTCCTTAACGTGTGAGGGTTTATACGTGTCCTCCTCAGGCGTATCAGATGCGTCCCTCCATCATCTTCTTCGACGAGATCGACGGCCTGGCTCCGGTGCGGTCCAGCAGACAGGACCAGATTCACAGGTCAGACCGGGCATGATGCTTCTCACAGAAACAAGTCGAACCCCGAGGTGATAACGGACGAGTCTGTCTCTTCCTCGCCCCGCAGCTCCATCGTGTCGACGCTGCTCGCTCTCATGGACGGCCTGGACAGTCGAGGGGAGGTCGTGGTGATCGGGGCGACTAACCGGCTGGACTCCATCGACCCGGCGCTGAGGCGACCCGGACGCTTCGACAGAGAGTTCCTGTTTGGACTGCCGGACAGAGAGGTGACGTTAACTTCATCCAATGTCTGCAAACACGTTTTCTCTTCAGGTTTTCTTTCCACTGAACGCTTTTATGAAAACATCTCTGAGTTTTATCGGATTGATGGATGACGAGCTGCTGCTTGTTTGTGTTTCAGTCTCGTAGAGAGATTCTGAAGATCCACACGCTGCAGTGGAAACCTCCTCCATCTGAAGACTTCCTGGAAGAACTGGCTGAGAAATGTGTCGGCAGAATTTTACAAAACACCTAACGAAGATCTCTAGAAAACTTCAGGAGTGCATCGTGAAAAGGTGCATCAACCAAGAGTTCCAGGGTCTTCTAGCCCCCCTGAACTAAAAGGTTCCTGTGCCCCCATTGTTGTCTGCGTTTCGACAGCGGTCTGAAGTCCCGGGTAGATTGTAAAAAGTAAATGCACTACACCACCAGACCAGTAGAGGGCAGTAAAACAAAGAGGAATGCCATTCATCACAGATGACACCATAGAAGCAGACGGACAGGCAGGTATCATTATGAGCAACACAACTGTTAGCCTGTTAGCATGAAGAGACTCAGCTGGTCTGTTTTAGATGGTGCTATATTTCATCACAGATGGATTCACTGAATCAACACGTGAGAGGAGATAAGCGCGAGTAACAAAGACGTTTCAACACGGCTTTAAAATCCTTTTGAACTCAAAGAGCCGTGATCGCAGAGATCGGCCGGTGTTTTGGTTTAAACAGCGACCCTGTTAACTGGAGACTCTCAGCCGGATGCATCCCTCATAAACGTCTTTAGACCATCATTAAATATCTGATGAGGATATTTTGAAATCTTAATAAAAACTAAACTAGTTTGCATTCCCAGGAACTCCCTCTGTGTTTCAACAGCTGTGTAAACTCCACAAACACTGACACGTTCAGCTGAAGGTCTCCAGTTTACAGGGTCACTTTTAAAACCGGAACACCGGGAGGAGCGACGCATTCACGGTGGGCTGAGAGAAGACTACTGTTACAAGCTGCTAAATCAAGAGAATCACAGCTTCTTCTTTTGAAAAGTACACACACATACAAAAAAGATAGAACAAATAAAAACTAATGAAAGAAAGAGAAATCAAGAGAATCACAGATGAAAAAAACAATGACTGTGAATGGTTTTTTGAAAATTGCAAAAAAAAAAAAATTTGATCAAAAAAAAATTTTTTTTGAAAATTTTGAGAAAACATTTTGAAAAAAAAATTAGAAAAAAAAATTAGAAAAAAAAATTAGAAAAAAAATTTGACAAAAATGTTTTTTGAAAATTTTATTTTTGAATTTTTTTTTTTGAAAAAAATAAAATTTGACAAAAAGAAATTGACACAAAAGTTGACCCTGTCGAAAAAAAACATTTTCCTCAAACTTGAAATTGACTTTTAAAACCGGAACACCGGGAGGAGAGACGCATTCACGGTGGGCTGAGAGAAGACTACTGTTACAAGCTGCTAAATCAAGAGAATCACAGCTTCTTCTTTTGAAAAGTACACACACATACAAAAAAGATAGAACAAATAAAAACTAATGAAAGAAAGAGAAATCAAGAGAATCACAGATGTGTGTGATGTTATTGTGGAAGGAGGGAGGAATAAAAACACTGCGGTTAATCTACCAATCAGACACGTTCAGCATTGCAGGCCCCGCCCCCCGAAATTCCCGGGACCTTTGAAAAGTACTACCCTCCTAGCAGGGGCTTTTCAGGGGGGAGATTATCTACCCCTGAACTAAATTTAGACCCTGGGTCCACCTGTCGAAACGCACGTAGTTCAGGGTTAAATTCCCTCTGGTTGAAAAACGTCTAAAGAGACGTGTCATTTAGATCCTAAAATACAGAGTCTAAAGTTCCAGCCTCCCTCCCTCCGTGTCCGTCAGGTTACTGCGGCGCTGACATCAGAGCAGTATGCACCGAGGCGGCGCTCTGTGCTCTGCGACGCCGCTACCCTCAGATCTACAGCACCTCCCAGAAGCTCCTCCTCGACGTCTCCTCCATCGCCGTCAGCAGCTGCGACTTCGTGGCAGCCATGAGAAAGATGACGCCGGCCTCTCACCGCCTCGCCACCTCGCCCGCCAAACCACTATCGGCAGTGGTTCAGCCGCTGCTGGGCGCCGCCCTGCGAGACATCCTGGAGACTCTGCAGAGGCTGTTTCCTCACGCCGAGCAGGGGATGAAGAGGAAGAGGGAGCCAGGTGAGGCGGAGCTGAAGGATGAAACACTCCTGTCGTTATCGTCCTTCTGAAATGTTAAATCGTTGTTTCTGTGCGTCAGATCTGACCGCCGGCGTCCTCGATGACGTGCTGATGTGTGGGAGAGATGAGAACTCCTGCTCGGCCAGTATCTCCACCCCCTCCACCTCCAAGAGCACAAAGCTCCTTCACTTCCCCAGGTGAGTCCGGTCAGATCTTCAGCTTTAGAGACAGCGCTCAGATGTTCCCGAGGATGACGCTCTACTTCTTTCTGCAGGAGCGCGGTCAGACACCCGACGTCACACCGCCCTCGGCTGCTCCTGGCAGGTCGTCCCGGTGCGGGTCAGACCTCTCACCTGGCTCCGGCGGTCCTGCACGCTTTGGAGCGTTTTCCCGTCCACAGCCTGGACTCTGCCGTGCTGTTCGGAGTCAGCTGTACGTCCCCGGAGGAAGCCTGCGCTCAGGTGAGACCTCGACCAACTAAAGTCTGAGTTACTCTGCAGAACAAGGAGGCTTGGATGAAGCTGCCACGATCGGTTCGTCTTAAGGCTGATTTATACTTCTGCGTCGAATCGACGGCGTAACCTACGCCGTAGGTCCGCGTAGCTCCCGTACCTACGCAGAGGCCTACGCACGTAGCTGACGTGCACCTCCTCCAAAATGTAACTACGCGTAGAGCCGACGCGGACCGCAAGCTCTGTGATTGGTCCGCTCGACGGCTTTGTCTTTCCCGCATTCACAGCACTTCCGGGATCCCGGACATCGGCCACACATCGGCCGTGTATTTCATCTCCTCCTCTCTATTCTTCATGTAATCATGTCTGTATGATAAACAGCAACATGTATCAGCTGTAGATTAACAGAACACGCTCTGAATCTCTGTGGGAAAGTAAACAGAGATCGTAGCGGGACCGGAAGCAGGCGACCGGCTATCAGAGAGACCGCACTGCCCTCAAGCGTTTCGGCGGAGAATTGCTGCGCGACACGGACACACCGACGCAGAAGTATGAGGGGCTCATGTCCGCGTCAGCCCCTGCTGCGTAGGGCGACGCAGAAGTATAAATCAGCCTTTAGACGGGCAGCAACACAGACCAACCATCCGGAACTCCTGCACTCCTGATAAATGTCTGATATCACCCTTTAATTCCAGTAAAGCTGGGCAGTGATGAGTTAGAGGAGTCTGTCTTATTGTTGTGAGATTTGATGAGCACTCACAAGTGCCTACCAGAGAGCTTTCTGTTGTTATACCTATAAAACTTAAGACTTAGCTTTTTAATTTGGCTTTTAATTTGGAGTAATTTATTTTTAACACCGGACTGCATTATTACTATTGTATGAGCATCATTTTCATTTCTATTTTATTCTTCTAGCATTAATCTGATTTTCTTTATTGATTTTATAGTAATGATTTTATTCTATAATTTTTATATTTGTCTGATTTCATTAGGTGATTTTATTTAAAACTTTAATTATTCAGATAGTTCTTTTATTTATTTTATTTTTCGGATATTTATCTGATTTTATTTTATTTTGTTGATATGTATCTGATTTTATTTTATTTTATTGATTTTATTTAATTTTATTGATATTAATCGAATTTTACTTAATTGATTGTATTTTGTTTCCTGATATTTATCTGATTTTCTTTTATTTACTACACGTTTCTAATATTTATCTTATTTAATTCTATTTATTTGATTTTAAAATATTTTGTTTTATTTTTCGGATATTTATCTGATTTAATTTATTGATTTTATTGTAATTACTTTTTTGTCATTATTCCAATATTAGATTTTATTTTATTTTTAAGTATTTCATATTTCTCTCCTCTTATTTTAGCCTTTCATCATTTGTACATATTCCTGTTGTTTTCTGTCTCTCTGTTCTTTGTGAAGCACTTTGGGCTGAATGCTTGAATGTATGAAATGTGCTATATAAATAAAACTGAGTTGAGAGTTGAGATCACAACAGTAATTCAGAGGTTGTGTCCTCTGGTGACATCTGGTGGTGATAAAAGGTAACTGCATATTAATTTAACCTAGACTCTGAGGGACTTCTGAGGAGTCGAAGAGTTATCTGGTATCACAAACATGCTCATTGAATCGATGTCTGCGTCTCAGTCTGAGTGAAAAAATGACTTTTAAATCCACTTGAAACTTTCCTTCCTCTCATGTGAAATAAACCCGACTCAGCGTTTGTTCTCCTCCTCCTCCACAGGTGTTCATCGAGGCCAAGCGGACGTCCCCCAGTGTCCTCTTCCTCCCTCACATCCAGCAGTGGTGGGAGACAGCAGGGCCCGCGCTGAGAGCCTCCTTCCTCAGTCTGCTGGGAGGCATCCCCTCCTTCTCCCCCATCCTCCTCCTCGCCACCTGCAGCCTCCCCCCTCAGCACCTGGACCCGGAGGTGAGCAGCTGGACCGCTTCGTCACCTCGTGTTTGAGACAGAGAAATGTAACGTAGTCATTGTGATCGTTCGCTTCCTCAGATTCAGTCTCTGTTTCGGGCGGAGCGCGGCGAGGTTCACACCGTCAGCGTTCCCACCCGGCAGGAGAGGACCGACTTCTTCCATGACCTCATTCTGGACCAGGCGGCCGAGGCTCCGCCTTCAAAGGCGACAGGTGAGTAACTGTGCAGATTCTCCACCTGCAGACCTCTGGCTCTGCAGTAACAGAAAGCTCTTCTCCTCCTCTTCCTCCTCTCAGGGACTCAGGCGATGGAGATCCTCCCCGTGGCTCCCATGACACGCCCTCGTCGACTTCCAGACGAGGAGTGCCGACGCCTGGAGGAGCAGGAGGAGGACGTGCTGGGGGAGCTCCGCCTCTTCCTGCGTAACGTCACCGAGCGTCTGTCTCTAGATCGACGCTTCGAGGCCTTCACCAGACCGGTCGACTTTGAGGAGGTACAGGAAGTGAAACTACACTTCTAGAACATTTTGTTTTTTCGTCGACCTGTAAACTCTTCTTCTTCTCTCTCCGTCTCCTGCAGGTTCCAGATTACCTGCTGGTGATCAGGAAGCCCATGGACCTCTCCACGCTGCTCACCAACATCGACCGGCACAGATACGTCACCGTGAGAGAGTTCATGGCCGACGCTGGCCTCATCTGGGAGAATGCGCTCGAGTACAACCCCGACAACGACCCCATGGGTGAGACAAATACTGTAACCAATGACAGGAATCTGAGGAGTCATGAAAGTTTAACCGTGTATGTGTGACAGGCCGACACATCCGTCACCGGGCGTGCGCTCTGAAGGACACGATGCGGGCCATCATCAGAGACGAGCTGGACGAAGACTTTGAGAGAGAGTGTGAGGAGATCAGAGAGTCCCGCATCAGGAGAGGTGAGAAGTCCTACCTTCAGACACAAGGTTCAGCTATGACTCGGAATCTTTAGACCCCACAGGGGTGTTAACTAGACCAGCAAACCCTCCTGACTGTCAATAAAAAGCTGAACATCTTTTGCTTTCAGTTTCTCCGGGTGGGGCAGACTCAGACGAGACTGACGGCGTCTACGGATCTGCTTTCTCTCCAAACAGCCCCAGAGGTAAGATCTAGTCCCATCTTCCAGACAGGACTCAGTCTGATCTCATCTTAATCCACCATGAGCAGAGCACTTTGCAGCATTTAGCAAGTTACAGTGGCAAGGACAAACTTCCTTTAACAGGCAGAAACCTCCAGCAGGACCAGACTCATGTTAGACACACATCTGCTGAGACCGTGTTGGAGAGAGGGATAGAGGGAGATGAAGAGAGAGAGAGAGATGATAGTGGGGAGACAGATAGTAGCAGTTGTAGCAGCTGGAGTCTGGACCACGTCCACAGCAGCAGAGATCCAGAGGAACCTACGTGACAAGGGAGCTCAGGGACTCCAGAAAGGTCTAAGAAAAGAGAGAAGAGAGGGAGACCAGAAGAAAGAAAAAGAGGAGAATACATGGTGAAGGAATGACAGAAGGAAAGGACGGGATAAGAAAAGGAGACATAGAAAGAAAGAAAGAAAGAAAGAAAGAAAGAAAGAAAGAAAGAAAGAAAGAAAGAAAGGAAAAAGGAAAGAGAAAGAAAGAAAAGAAAGGATGAATAACAGACCCCAAAAAAGGAATCTACAGCAGAGATCCAGAGGAACCTACGAGACAAGGGAGCTCAGGGACTCCAGAAAGGTCTATGGTTAGTAACTTTAATGGGACAGGAAGAGTTAAAGTGAGAGACAGGCAGAGAGAGGAGAGAGAGGGAAAGACAGGATCCCAGTGTGTCAGTCTAAGCCTATAGCAGCATAACTAAGACCTGGTCCAAGCCTGATCCAGCTCTAACTATAAGCTTTATCAAAAAGGAAAGTTTGAAGCCTACTCTTAAAAGTAGAGAGCGTGTCTGCCTCCCGGACCCTGACTGGTAGATGATTCCAAAGGAGAGGGGCCTGATAGCTGAGGGCTCTACCTCCCATACTACTTTTAGAGCATAAAATTAACATTTTTAGTCTTTCAAACCTCTTAAAAAAATGTAAGTGGACTCTAAATCAGTAAACGAATGAAAATAAAGACATTTATCTTATTTTTTTTTATATATTTTTTTTTTTCCAGACCTGTCAATCAACTGATTGTGGGCGGGTCTTCCTCTCCTGTGTCTCCATAGACGGCTGTTGTTGCTCATATTCTTATAATCTTATATTTTGCTTCCTTGATCGCTTAGTCAGACGTCTTATTTTGAAAGGAAGTCAACTACGTTTTCAAACATATGTTTTGCGTTTCATTCGTGACACAAAGTTCAAATCTTCCTCACAAAGATCAAACGAGTCCGAGGTGGAGCGACGCAGACAGGAAGCTGCAGATGGTTTAAACAGTCAGAGTGGAGAGGAAGAGGCAGCGAGGGGACAAAGAGAGGAGGAAGAGAGTACTGATGAAATCAAAGAGTCAAGAGAGGAAGAGGAGGAGTTCAAGTGGAGAGATGAAGAGGTTTGAGAGCACTCAGCGTCCTTCAGCTTTCACTTTCTGCTCTTTTCAATCACCTCTCCCTCCCTCCCTCCCTCCCTCCCTCCCTCCCTCCCTCCCTCCCTCCTCTCCTCTTCTCTCCGTGCAGCGCGTAAGAAAAGGAGTTACAAACGACCGAGGAGGTCCAAGTGGAGCAGGGGGATCATCCAAAAACCCAAGAAGAGGCCGCCGGTCTCCTCTTCCTCCTCCTCCTCCTCCTCCTCCTCCTCTTCCTCCCCTTCTTCCCTTTCCTCCTTGTCTGAATTGAGCAGCTCGTCCGACCTGCCAGAGAGCAGCTCAAGCAAGCAGAGCTGCCTGACGCCCCCAAACTGGAACCACAACAACTCTAACGGGGTCCTTGTGAACGGATACCACCGACCCCGACCGAGCAGCATCCTCAGGGTTCAAACCCGGACCTCGACGACCCCCCTGAATCAGCAGAAGACGGTGAACAGGGTGTGTTTGAGATTAAAAGGTCTGTATGTGTGGGACGGTGTCGTGTGTGCAGCTGCTTCCGCCGACTCGAACAGAAAGTGAAAGCGAGAGCGCCGCTTCTGCTTCTGCCGCCGAACAAGACCCTCGCAGGACTCCAGGCGCCGAGCCAAGCTGGAGGACACTCAGGAAACTAACCGAACACAGCACAGCTCTCCGCCGTCGCTAAAAACCAAAGTATGTCAACATTTTTCCCAAAAGTCTGACGCCACTTCAAAGTTTGTCCTAATTTCTGTCCCTTTAAACATCAAAACATCACACACACGTCACGCCGGCCTGCTTCCTCTGCTTCCTCTGCTTCCTCTTCTTCCTCTGCTTCCTCCACTTCCTCCGCTTCCTCCGCTTCCTCCGCTTCCTCTGCTTCCAGCTCATCTAAACATCCGCCAAGTTCTTGCTGCTCACACTCTCTCTCTCTGAAACTTGAGTCGTCGTATGAACATTTCCTGCCTCGTCCTCCTCAGAGACGCGTCACAGAGCCAGCAAAGCGTCGTTGGAGCAGATGCAGATGCTGAGCAGAGGAAGATCTGAGGAGACGCCGGACGTGGAAACGCCACGGCTGGTCGTCGATCACAGCAAGCTGAGGGTGAGTAAGCCGGTCAGATTTACTGCTGGGTAATGTTTACATACAGAAGTCTCTGGCTTCCTTCAGCTGTATGAACCTGAATAAGGAAGTCCAGCTTTGTCAGGTCTGTCCTCAAGAGGAGAAGAAAACTACGTCTACAATGTTTGTTTGTTGAATGGAGGTCTATGAAAGAGGATTAGAGACACTGATGTTTTTTTTTAGCTCTGACCTTCTTCACGGAATGTTCCATTTGTTCTCAGAATTCTGACATCATCAAAGATAGAATTCTGGAATTCTGTCTTTGATGTCAGAATTCTAGAACACCTGCTGTTGCTCTCCATACAGACGGTTTCTTTTCCTGCTGACACCTGATTGGTCAATAAAAACATCACTCTAGCTTCCTTCAGCGGTATGAACCTGAAACAGGAACTGATGTTCTTGTGATGTTCTTGTAATTAACGGGTCTTCAGTTTGCTGAAACAACAACATCATGATGCAGATTAGTCAAAAGTCCAAAGTCAAGCTTAGTCAGGTCTGTCCTCAAGAGGAGAAGAAAACTACGTCTACAATGTTAGTTTGTTGAATGGAGGTCTATGAAAGAGGATTAGAGACACTGATGTTTTTTTTTTTAGCTCTGACCTTCTTCACGGAATGTTCCATTTGTTCTCAGAATTCTGACATCATCAGAATTCTAGAACGCCTGCTGTTGCTCTCCATACAGACTGTTTTTACCTACAGACACCAAAGAGGAGATGAGTCCTGCAACAGAAACTTTCAGACAAGAAGTCTTCATTTGAAGGTTTTGGATAAAAACACTGAATCTCGGGGCGATGGTGGCCTAGCGGTCTAAGCCAGTGATTTTCAACCACTGTGCCGTGGCACACTAGTGTGCCGTGACAGATTGTCAGGTGTGCCGTGGGACATTTTCAAATTTCACTTAATTAGTCCCAAAAAAAAAAAATATTCATATACTGCAAATAATTTGCCATTTAATGTGTCTGTGCTTGCAGTGTAGTGACTGGCGGAGTAATTCAATTCTTGTCCATGTCCTGACCTGCGCTAACCATCCACTGGGTGGCAATAAAGCACACTAATGACCTTGTTAATTTAAGACAATAGAATTAATGACGCGTGTGTGAGGTGTATGTGATAAGACGTAGGCGTACAACAGCGATGGATAAATATTCAAAAAGGAAAAAGGAAAACTCCAAACTGGGCCCTGGACAAAATTCTGACCCGGATGAAGAGCGTAATATAGGTAGTTGAAAAGGCAACTTTTATGAGAACAAATTACAACACTGACAGCAAGAGCCCTCAAAGCTAGCTCAAAAAAGCCACACTTTGTAGCAGAGACATTAATACTACCTGCAAAATCTATTGTAAATAAGATGCTTTGCCCTGACACAGTTAAAGAAGTAGCCAAAGTCCCTCTCTCAGATAAACAGATTCATATACTGAGAGCCTAATGTGTCATTTTGTAAAACCTTTGGTTGGCGGTGTGACTCAGGATTTTTTTAATGTATGAAATGTGCCTTGGCTCATAAAAGGTTGAAAAACACTGGTCTAAGCGCCCTACATGCAGAGGCTGCAGTCCTCGTCGCAGGGGTCGCCGGTTCGATTCCCGTCCGGTTGACCATTTCCTGCATGTCTTCTCCGGCTCTCCACTCCCCACATTTCCTGTCTCTCTTCAGCTGTCCTATACAATAAAGGCAAAAGGGACAAAAATATAACTTAAAAAAAAACCCCACAGAATCTGAGGACGACTGAGATGCCTTTGGGTGGGGCTGGGAATAAAAGGATAACAATAATTAGCGTGATATTATTTTCTCAATATAAATAAAAACCAAAACCAACTCAAAGCAGAGTGAAAACAGGCTCGTCAAGAAAGGCCACTCAACTTCATTAGTTAAGATATTTTGTTTCTTTTCTAGACGACTAAATCCCAGAGACAAGCTAACAAACTAATAAGAAAAATGTTATCATGATAACATCATTTTCAGTATCGCCCAGCTCTACCTTTGGTGTGTGGGGGTGTTCTAGAATAGAATCAAAGACAGAATTCCAGAATTCTGTCTTTGATGTCAGAATTCTAGAACACCTGCTGTTGCTCTCCATACAGACTGTTTCTCCTGCTGACACCTGATTGGTGGATACCCCTAAAACTACAGACAGAGACCAGAACCCTTCTCAGACTAAAAACCCAGACCCCCTGAGATCCAGATTCAACATGTCTCTGAATCAGAATCTGTAATTACAGGTTAGTTGTAGCTGAAAGTAAAAAGCTTTGTCAGGTCTGTCCTCAAGAGGAGAAGAAAACTAGGTCTGCAATGTTTGTTTGTTGAATGGAGGTGGGATCCATCATTTCTGATGCTGCGTTCAGGGAAGTCAGGAAATCTGAACGCTGATTGTCTTTAGTGACACAGCAGATTTGTGTCTCAGTGTAAATGTTAGCTGCTCTTCATGCAGATATCTGGGGTGTCATTACCCTGGATTCTGTTCCTCCTGCTGTTGCTCTCCATACAGACACCTGATTGGTCAACACAACTTAGACTCCAAACGGAAACCAGGATAAAAACACGCCAATTAAACAGCTTGAGGTAGCTAAAGGAGTCATTCATTTCATCGTGTGTGTGTTTCAGGATCTCCTCAGCAGAGCCGTGTCCAAAACAGACGGCGTGGAGGCGGAGTCAGTGGAGAAACTTTACGCTCTGCTGGCTCAGAGCATCTACAGACACAGAGACCGCTACAACAAGACCGAGCTAACGCAGGTACAACACACACCGAACTCTGCACTTCATCATTCTTATTTTTAAACCACATGCAGGTGTAACTCTCCCTCCTCTTCTTCTTCTGTTTCCAGGAAATGAAGAAAGAAATCGACAGCTTCTCTTGATGCCACACATTACGTCTATTTTAATAAAACCTCATTTTAAAGCAGTTTTATTTATAGCAGAGTTTATGTTTTATCATATATTTATAAATGTGTAATTGTAAAAGAGCATGCAGTGTTATTGATTATATTATAGCCATGAATAAAGGAGCTACTGAGGCTTCATTGAGAACTTTGCGTGTGTTTGTGTTTTCTGTTCAGCAGCTTGGGGAGGAGGGAGGGAGGGAGGTAAATAAATGGGTGAGGATCATGAGACAAACTGGGGAAAAGTGTGAGTGTAGAAAGTTGGACAGGAGAGGAAAGGAATGAAAAGGGAGGGAAGAGGAAGAGTTCCATCTCTTCATTCCTACATCGCTACCTCACTTTCCCTACCTTGCTTCCTCTCTCACTCCTTCCTCTCTTTCTCCCTTCCTCCTTTCCTTCAACTTCATCCCTAGTTTCCCCCACCCTACCTTTATCCTGTTTTCCTCCATCATCTTTTTCTTCCTCCTCCTTCTGGTGTTGAAAAATAAAGCTCATGCTGAAGCACCAAAAAACCTGCAGTTCCTCGGGTGTCCACTTGAGGCAGACTCCAGAAGTGAGTCAGACCCCATTAGACTCTGTGTTAAATGTTACTTTTTAAGGCCTGGTGCAAAAAAACAAGGTTCTGTCTTTATGGTTCATAAATTTAATCGCAAAAATAAACAAAAGGTGATATTAAAAAAATGTTTTTTGAACATTTTGATGATTTTAAGATATTTATAAGTGTAAGAGCATGTACTTAAGATGTAATTTCCTGAAGAAGCTGTGCACTTTTATTAAACTTTGAAGAACCTTGTGAGTACTTTAAATGTTTACTTCTCTTACAGAACTTTCCCCACATTGTCTCATTGTTGTTTTGGCATTGAAGGAACTTTTTCCTCTTCCTCCATGAACACTAAAGGTTCCCCGTGTCCTCAGTACAGTGTGTTACTTGAACTTCTTGCATAACTGCATGAGCACACGGCCTACTTCAGTTTGAGGGAACACAGTTGGAACACGCTCCTGTCGGCTGTCTATGACGTAAAGACGTAACGACGTGAACCTCCAAATAAAATAGTGACAAGCACATCAGAACACTGAAGGGAGTTTCCTGTTTGAAGGACAACTTTCAAAATAAAAGGCTGGTTATTCTTGTATTCATCTTGATTTTACTTGAACAAAATATAATAATATACATGACTAGAATTAGAACTAGATATTCCACTGAAAGAAAAAACTAACTAAAATGTCTGAAATAATGAAATAAAATGATAAAATGTGAGACAAAGTACATAAAACTATTAAAGGTGACATTTCTCCACCTTTCTGTAAATGTGTGCTGAAACCAGCCGTTTCAGTTTTCAGTGGTTTTCATACCTCACAACGCCATCCGGTCTGTAACAGGAAGTCAGAGCTCGGAGCTTGTTCAGCCCATAGACTGTATAAAATACAACTCAACCCCTCCTCCGTTTTTCATTCCCTGCACACATGTGTGCTAACAAGGAGCTTAGGAGGGAGGCATGCTAGTTGTAGGCTGTCTTAATAAACACAAAGGTCGGTTTTACTCCCCACGTCTGCAGATTTGAAGATCTAGTGGATGATTTTTAGTTTTCATGGAAAAGTGCTAGCGCTAGTTAGCATAGCCACATAGCTACATGTTGGTAGCTGTGTACCAAGACACACGTCGACATGCTGACAAATAAAACAACAAGAAACACTAAATCTGTGACCAATGGTTCAGAAAGGTCCTGCTGCAGGCGCCTCTCCATCAGGATCAGATTCTGGATCAGATTCAGAGGGTTGAAGTAACGCGGGTCTGTGAGCAGCCGTGTATATTCAGCCAACATGTAAACATTAGATCAACGTGCTGGACAGCCGAGGCCACACCCACTTCCTGAGGGGGCGTGGTCAGAGAGCTTATTCTCATTTAAAGGCACAGACACAGAAAACAGCCTGTTCTGAGCAGGGCTGAAAAAGAGGGGTTTACAGGCAGACCAAAATCTGATTTCAAAGTGTTTTTATGAGCAATAAACTTTAAAGACATGTTTTTGGGACCTCTGAGACCAATATATGTTGATGAAAAAAGGCAGAATATGTCACCTTTTAAAAGAGCTGGAATTCCCATCACTACTAACTGTACCAAACATAGAAGGAAAACATTGATATTGTCAATTAATTTTAATTGGCATTTTCTCGTCTCATTTCATGCTGATGTGTTCTGTTATCATTGTCATGTTTTATGTGACTTCTGTAGTGAAAGCTTTTATTTTGAAAGGCTCAGACCGGATGTGCTCCTCTGCTGCTGCTCGCTTGAAGCGGCGGGATGAAAAATGGCCCTCGTCAGACTCGGTGAACTCTCTTTTTATTAAAGTCTGTCTTTAAAGAACAGAAAGAAACAGAGAAGACCATGCTGGCTCTTTAAGCCGGAGCTGCCTGCAGTCAGTCCACTGCTCCCCGGCCGCTGGAGGAGCTCTGTGTCCGGGCTGAAGGAGCTCCGTGTCCGGGCTGAGAGCAGATGGATCCTCGGTGTGTTAAAGGCGGAAGATCAACACAGCGATGCTACGAAGCTACAGCCGCTAAAGAGCCGAGGATCTGAGCAGAGATGAGGGGGTAAAGGAGTCTGATTCACAGGTAAACACACACCTGGTGACAGCAGGCTGTTCTCACTGTACGTGCTTTGTTACACACGTCATCACGCAAACTGAGAAACGACCGTTAAACCTGGAAGCTAACGCTAGCTTAGGGATGAGTGCTGTTTATGTGACATTTCTGAGACTAAAACATCATTTAAAGGGAATTTAACTGAATAAAAAGGTTGAATTTAACATTATACACATTTTAAATCCACTTCAGATGTTATTTTCTGTGTTACACAGTCTCTAAATGATGTATAAGTGTCATTATTATTATTTATCAGGATTTATTTACATGTTTTCACTTAAAAATGAAGAGTTCATTTGCAAAAACAGATAACTCACTTTTAAAAAATTAAAAAGATGTTTAAAAAAATGTTTCAAAAAACATATTTTCTATTACTAGCTTTATGTAATATTTACCTAAATATCTATTATATTTTTCTATTACTAGCTTTATGTATTATTTACCTAACTATTTATTACTTTTTTCTATTACTAGCTTTAGGTAAATATACCTAAATATTTCTTATATTTTGTTCACCAAAACCTCTAATAGTGTGTCATTTTATAGCTTCAGTGACCTGTTTGTATGTGGGTAAGTAAGGGGTTAACTCCAGGTTCACTTCTTTATTTTTAATTTATTTAAGTTATGTTTTTTTGAGCATTTTTGCCTTTATTTGATAGGACAGCTGAAAAGAGACAGAAAATGTGGGGAGCAGAGAGTGGGGGAAGACATACAGGAAATGGTCGCGGCTTGGAATCGAACCAGCGACCCCTGCAACGAGGACCGTAGCCTCTGTACGCAGGCCGCTTAGACCGACAGGCAACCAGCACCCCTAGGTTCACTTCTTAAACCAGTTCAGGTATCCCTTTACCCAGCACCTGAACCATACCTGCCAACACTTGACAGATAATTGCAGATTAATACATTTAATAAATGCATATGTAGGTCAAATACTTTAAATGTCTCTTAATTTAATTAGTTTAATTATTGCTTTTTAAAGTCATTTATCTGGGTCCTTTAAATCATATTTATTACCTGTAGCTAAATGTTCTCTGACCTACAGTAACCTCTGCATCCTCAGCCTCTGCTGCTTTCTGCTCTTTATCTAAAGAAGGAAGAGATTTCCTCTGCGTCTCCACCTGAGGTTATCAGGTAGAGTTTAGTGATTTCATAACTTCACCTGTGATATTATGATAGTTACTCACTCTGTCATCAGATTCACAAAGCTCTAAACTCTCCTGATGAACTTTAAAGAGGATGCTGCGTTATTGCACGTCACAACTTAAGTTAGCTAGCAAAAACAGGGCTAACCCACTTTAATGAGGGATGGATCAAATCTTTAAACAGTGAAGAAGTTTGTTGAACTCAGAACGATTCAGGTACCGGTGTCTGTGTTTACCTGCGGTCAGAAACCATCTCATGCAGCGTCTTTTGGATCAAACCATCTACAGGGAGAGGGGTGGAGGTTTTTGGGGTTTGAATATAAGAGGACTTCTTGAAAAAGAAGTTGTGGGACACTCATTTGAAATAGGAAGACTATCAGGAGAAATGACAACTCTTGAGAACAAAGGGGGAAAATAAGATAAAAGGGGGTAGACTCCCGCCTAAATTTGGAGTGTTGGCAGGTCTGCCTGAACACAACCTGCTCATATTAGGGTCACAGGTCATCCCCTAAAAACTCAGACTACCAATGGATGCTCGTAATAATTGAAAATCTGTTTCGTGAGCTCTTGTTTGTCCGTTTGCACCTGAACGCACCAATTTAAAGCCGCAGAGTCGGCCTATCTTCATCACTCTTTGGCTCCTGCTCCGCCCCTTTCACGCTCACGCTGTTTCCCTCTCTTGTTTCAGACATCGAAGACAACAGAGGAAACTTTCTGACTGAACCCCCGTCCTCCTTTATGGAGCCGAAACCAGAACGCTTGAACTGAGAACTTGTATCCGACACCCAGCTTGACGCGGAACCTCAGGATGGCGAGCAGGAGGAAGTCCACCACCCCCTGCATGGTTCCTCCCCGAGAGGCCGTGGCTTCGGATCAGGAGATGGAGGACATCGCGGAGGAGTTGGAAGCGGAGGAGAGTAACGGCGTGGCGACCGTTTCCTCCGAGGTGTCCGGTTTGTCGGAGGAGCGGGGCGAGGACGGGGACGCCAGACCCCTGCCGGATCCCTACTTGGACTCGAACATGGCAGAGGGAGGCTACGAGTGCAAATACTGCAGCTTCCAGACGTCAGACCTCAACCTGTTCACCATGCATGTGGACACGGAGCACCCGGACGTCATCATCAACACGTCCTACGTCTGCATGGAGTGCGACTACCACACCAAGAGGTAACGAGCCGATGTTTCAGCACCATGCTTTCAGAAAGTCTCCTCCAGCATCGTGTTTACATTGAGATGTTTGTTGACCCTCACCTTTCTCCTCTCCCAGTTACGACACGCTGCTGGCCCACAACGCGCGGCTCCACCCGGGCGAGGAAAACTTCACGAGGACGATGGTGAAGCGAAACAACGAGACGATCTTCCAGCAGACGGTCAACGACCTCACCTTCGACGGCAGCTTCGTCAAAGTGGAGGACGAGGACGGCGAGGACACGTCCCGGAAAGGCATCGCCCTCAGCAAGACGCCCATCATGAGGATCAAGAGCCGGATGGAGCCCAAGAAGTTCAGCGCCGCGCACAAGATGGCCGTCAACGATGTCATCAAGGTGGAGAGCGATGAGGACGAGGACGACGAGAACAAAGAGCCGCCCACGCTGTCCCCTGCACCGTTGACCCCCAGCACCTTGGCCCCACGCCTTCTGTCCGTGTCAACGCCGCTGCAGGTCCAGGCCATCCCTCAGAGCATCGTGGTGAACAGTCCAAACGTGCTGCAGATTAAAGGCGGGTCGGGCGGCGGCGCCATGCTGCCCCCTGGGACGCTGGCTCAGGTTCTGTCAGCCCTGCAGAACCAGCAGAACTGCACGCAAACGCAGACCCAGCTCCTCATCCCCATCAGCAGCATCCCCACCTACAACACGGCCATGGACAACAACGTCCTGCTGGTCAGCGCGTACAACAGGTAAACACACCTGGAGGGGCGGGGCCTAAACATGTAGTACGCCACAGGAGCGTTCAGAGCATCTCAGTGTCCTGAGCTGTGAGGTAATCTGTGATCTTTTTCCCCAGGTTCCCGTACCCCTCCGTGTCAGAGATCATGGGTCTGTCCTCTCAGACGAAGTTCAGCGAGGAGCAGATCAAAGTTTGGTTTTCTGCTCAGAGGCTGAAACATGGAGTCAGCTGGACGCCGGAGGAGGTCGGTGCTTCACCACACACTCTATGTTCTGTTACAAACAAAGACCCAACATCAAGACCGGATCAGATCCAGTCCCATCTCACAGACAGGACTCAGTCTGATCTCATCTTAATCCACCATGAGCAGAGCACTTTGCAGCATTTAGCAAGTTACAGTGGCAAGGACAAACTTCCTTTAACAGGCAGAAACCTCCAGCAGGACCAGACTCATGTTAGACACACATCTGCTGAGACCGTGTTGGAGAGAGGGATAGAGGGAGGTGAAGAGAGAGAGAGATGATAGTGGGGAGACGGATAGTAGTAGTTGTAGCAGCTGGAGTCTGGACCACGTCCACAGCAGCAGAGATCCAGAGGAACCTACGAGACAAGGGAGCTCAGGGACTCCAGAAAGGTCTAAGAAAAGAGAGAAGAGAGGGAGACCAGAAGAAAGAAAAAGAGGAGAAGAAATGGGGAAGGAATGACAGAAGGAAAGGAGGGGATAAGAGAAGGAGACAAAGAAAGAAAGAAAGAAAGAAAGAAAGAAAGAAAGAAAGAAAGGATGAATGACAGACCCCAAAAAAGGAATCTACAGCAGAGATCCAGAGGAACCTACGAGACAAGGGAGCTCAGGGACTCCAGAAAGGTCTATGGTTAGTAACTTTAATGGGACAGGAAGAGTTAAAGTGAGAGACAGGCAGAGAGAGGAGAGAGAGGGAAAGACAGGATCCCAGTGTGTCAGTCTAAGCCTATAGCAGCATAACTAAGACCTGGTCCAAGCCTGATCCAGCTCTAACTATAAGCTTTATCAAAAAGGAAAGTTTGAAGCCTACTCTTAAAAGTAGAGAGGGTGTCTGCCTCCCAGACCCTGACTGGTAGATGATTCCAAAGGAGAGGGGCCTGATAACTGAAGGTTCTACCTCCCATACTACTTTTAGAGACTTTAGGTACGATGAGCAGGCCTGCATGTTGGGAGTGTAGAGTTCTAGAGGGGTAATAGGGCACTATGAGCTCTTTTAGATACAAAGGTGTCTGACCATGAAAAGGTTTGTAGGTCAGAAGAAGGATCTTAGATTCTGGTCTAGATTTGAATACGTTAAGAAGAACTGACTCTCTCCATCAGCTCGTCTTCTCTCTGTTTTAATGTTTAACTCGGTCCAGATCCAGAACAACACCAGATGAAAGTAAGGCCTCAGTAACTGATCCTCTCTGATGGTTCTCTCTTCAGGTGGAGGAGGCGAGGAGGAAGAAGTTTAACGGCACGGTGCAGACCGTCCCTCAGACCATCACCGTCATCCCCGCCAACATCGCCGCAGCAACAAACGGCCTTCAGTCCATCTTTCAGACGTGCCAGATCGTGGGCCAGCCGGGACTCGTCCTCACGCAGGTGTCCGGTAACGGCGGAACCGTGCCGGTCGCTTCACCCATCACCCTGACGGTCGCGGGCGTACCCGGGAACCAGCCGAAAGCCGCCGAGCCGCCGACGTCCGAATCAAAGACGGAGCTCTCTGCGAGCGCGGCGCTCAGTTTGGACTCAACGGGGACCAAACCGAAGAAGTCCAAGGAGCAGCTGGCCGAGCTGAAGGCGAGCTACGGCAGGAGGCAGTTCGCCACCGAGGCGGAAATATCTCGACTCATGCAGGTCACCAAACTCTCCAAGCGAGCAATAAAGAAGTGGTTCAGCGACACGCGCTACAACCAGAGGAACTCCAAGGACCACCACGCCGTCCTGCTGGGCGAGAACCTGCCCACCAGACCCGCAGCACCGCCGTCAGGAGGCAGGGGAGGGAGGACCAGCAGCGGCAGCAGCAGCCTGAACGACGGGATCATCAGCAGTGAAACCAACACCGCCACCATCATCATCGACTCCAGTGACGACGCCAGCGAATCCTCCCCCACGTCCGCCAACACCCCGGGGTCGTCCGGCTGCACCAGCGACCCCCGGGTCAAGTTCCGCCACGCCTTCCCCGACTTCACGCCGCAGAAGTTCAAGGAGAAGACCCCCGAGCAGCTGCTCAACCTGGAGGCCAGCTTCCAGAAATCGGACACGCCGTCGGACGAGGAGCTGAGCCGACTCCGAGCCGAGACCAAGCTGACGCGGCGAGAAGTGGACGCCTGGTTCACGGAGAGGCGGAAGATGCCGTTCGGAGCGCAGTTCAAGGAGGAAGACGGCGAGGGGGACGGCGAGAAGGCGAAAGCATCGTCTGTGCCTTCTTCCTCGGCTGGGGAGCGGCAGAGCACGCCGCCCTCCGGGAGGAAGACGATGAAGAAGACTCCAGAGCAGCTCCACATCCTGAAGAAGGCCTTCGTCCGCACGCAGTGGCCCACATCGGAGGAGTACGACCAGATGGCGGAGGAGAGCGGTCTGCCGAGGACGTACATCGTCAACTGGTTCGGAGACACGCGCTACGCCTGCAAGAATAGCAACCTGAAGTGGTACTACCTCTACCAGAGCGGGAAGGTACGAGACCCTGAACGCATCACGCACACACACTGAGCCGTTTGAATCTTTAAAGAGATCTGTGAGGGTTAACTGAGTAAATGTGGTGTTTTTAAGGTGGACGAGGCTCTGAACGGGGGAGCAAAGATCCAGAAGAAGTCCAGGAAGCGTTTCCGGGGTTGGTCCAGGAGGACACGTCGGCCGTATCCCTGCAAACGCTCTCCACAGGGGGGCGCCACCGCCATCAAGGTCTGTGTGCAGGATACTCATCTACTGCAGGAACTTTCCCCCTGAACTACGTGTGTTTTGACCGGTGGACACAGGGTCTACATTTAGTTCAGGGGTAGATAATCTCCCCCCTAAAAAGCCCCTGCTAGGGGGGTAGTACTTCAAAGGTCCCGGGACTTTCGGGGGGCGGGGCCCGCAGTGTTTTTATTCCGCCCGCCGTCCACAATAACATCACACACATCTGTGATCCACTCTTTCTTTCATGGGAAGGGAAGGTAGGAAAGAGTTAAAGGTAGAGGACAAGGGAAGGTAGGAAGGAGGTTAAGGTAGGAGACAAGGGAAGGTTGGAAAGAGTTAAAGGTAGGAGACAAGGGAAGGTAGGAAAGAGTTAAAGGTAGGAGACAAGGGAAGGTAGGAAAGACTTAAAGGTAGGAGACAAGGGAAGGTAGGAAAGAGTTAAAGGTAGGAGACAAGGGAAGGTAGGAAGGAGGTAAAGGTAAGAGACAAGGGAAGGTAGGAAGGAGGTAAAGGTAAGAGACACGGGAAGGTAAGAAGGAGGTTAAGGTAGGAGACAAGGGAAGGTTGGAAAGAGTTAAAGGTAGAGGACAAGGGAAGGTAGGAAGGAGGTTAAGGTAGGAGACAAGGGAAGGTTGGAAAGAGTTAAAGGTAGGAGACAAGGGAAGGTAGGAAAGAGTTAAAGGTAGGAGACAAGGGAAGGTAGGAAAGACTTAAAGGTAGGAGACAAGGGAAGGTAGGAAAGAGTTAAAGGTAGGAGACAAGGGAAGGTAGGAAAGAGTTAAAGGTAGGAGACAAGGGAAGGTAGGAAGGAGGTAAAGGTAAGAGACACGGGAAGGTAGGAAGGAGGTTAAGGTAGGAGACAAGGGAAGGTTGGAAAGAGTTAAAGGTAGAGGACAAGGGAAGGTAGGAAGGAGGTGAAGGTAGGTAGACAAGGGAAGGTAGGAAGGAGGTGAAGGTAGGAGACAAGGGAAGGTAGGAAGGAGGTGAAGGTAGCAGACAAGGGAAGGTTTTGAGGTAGGAAAGGTTAGAAACTGCATTGTAGCAATGAAGGAGGGGGAAGGGAAGGAAAGGAAAAGAGGAAAGGAGAGGAGACAAGGGAAGGAAAGGAAAAGAGAGGGAAGGAGAGGAGAGGAGACAAGGGAAGGAAAGGAAAGGAGGTAAGGAGAGTAGGTAAAGGGAAGGAAGACAGGAAAGGAGAGGTTAGGATACAAGGGAAGGACAAGAGGAAAGGAAACAAGGAACAAGGAAGAAGAGCGGAAAGGAAACAAGGATGAGGAGAAACCAAGGAAAGGAAATGAGGAGTTAAGGAAAGAAGGAGTGAGGGGAAAAGGGAGCGATAGAGAAGAAGATGAAATGAGGGAAGGAAAAGAAAGGGAGAAACAGGAAGTGAAGGATGGACACAAAGAGAGTAAGGGAACGATAACATCACACACATCTGTGATTCTCTTGATTTCTCTTTCTTTCATTAGTTTTTATTTGTTCTATCTTTTTTGTATGTGTGTGTACTTTTCAAAAGAAGAAGCTGTGATTCTCTTGATTTAGCAGCTTGTAACAGTAGTCTTCTCTCAGCCCACCGTGAATGCGTCTCTCCTCCCGGTGTTCCGCTTTTAAAAGTGACCCTGTAAACTGGAGACCTTCAGCTGAAAGTGTCAGTGTGTGTGGAGTTTACACAGCTCGTAAACCGTTCTCCATACGTCACTGGCCTGATTTACACAATCTACCCGGGACTTCAGCCCGCGGTCCAAACACAGACAACAATAGGGGACCAGGAACCTTTTAGTACAGGGGAAAGTAGTTCTGGCGGCTAAAAGACCCTGGGACTCTGGGTCGAAATGCGCCTTTAGTGTCAGTTTGCAGCAACAGTTTGTTTTGAAGCTCACACTCTTGTTTCTGTGTTGTCACTTCCCCCCCTGCAGGTGAAGTCCGGTAAGACGTTCCTGAAGGAGTACTACCTCAAACACCGAGCGCTGAGCGAGAGAGACCTGGACGACCTGGTCACAAAGTCCAGCATGAGCTACGAGCAGGTGAGGGACTGGTTCTCCGAGGCCGCCAGGAGGGTGGAGGAGGGGAAGGAGCCATTCAGCGACGAGGAGGCCGAGGGAGAGGACGGGGAGGAAGAGGACGAAGAGGAGGAGGAGGAGGAGGAGGAGGAAGAGGAGGAAGAAGAAGAAGATGAAGAGGAGGAGGAGGCGATGGTAGCAACGGGAGCAGAACAGGCGGACAGCGAAGGAGAGATGGAGGCGAAAGAACAAGGAGAGGACGAGGACTGCAACGAGGAGGAGGAGCAAGGAAAAGAAGGGAAGCAGGAGGAGGAGATAGCTGAGGAAGAAGAGGAGGAGGAAGAGGAGGAGGAGGAGGCCATCCAGGAGGAATCTGAAGGTGTCAGCCAATCGCAGCCTGAGGCAGAGGAGCAGACATGAGCAGACAGGTGAGCCTCTCTGTGACGAATCAGGGACGAGAAGTCCAAATCCCAACAAACGGGAACCTACGAGACAAGGGAGCTCAGGGACTCCAGAGATCGTTTGAGTTGTGTTCGTTTAAAAACATTATTCCCATTATTCATTTATCCATGTTGTGATTTTTCTTCTTCTTCTTCTTCTGCAGATCTGACGTCGCTCATCACTAGTTGGAGACATCGTGGAGGACAGAGTCAGTGTTTCTCAGCTGATGGCTCCGGACCCAAAGGCGGCCTCAGGACACTCAGACGGGGGGTCACAGCTCAGGACGGACGGACGGCGCGTCGCTCAAACATCAGGGTTTGTGCCTTTTCGAGACGAGCTTTGGGTCCCGATCAGCTGAGAAGCACTGAACCGGGTTTGACGGACAAACAGGATCCGGGACGTGTTTCTGCTCATGGGACCAACTGAACGTGTGGGACGACTCTGAGAGTAAGTTTCAGCTCCGCTCCTGCACAGACAAGGCTTTTATTTTGGTGGGGAACGACAGGGCTTTTATTTTGGCCTCATTTTTTCTTACAAAAAAAAAAAAAATACGTTTCAAATTGTAAAAAAAAAAAAAAGAAACGAACCCAAAACATTTCAAAGAGGTGAGACCTCGCATGGATTCCTCTTTAAAAACCGGAGTCACGGACCATGTGACTTCTTCTCAAGGGAACGTCCTCGCCCCCCCGAACCCGACACGGGGACATTTCACCGCTCTGAAAGAAGGTTTTTAAAACCAGACTGTTGTTTTTTTGTTGTGAATATATGAACTCAGATTAGTGCCATTCTGTTCATAAGATTTTGTTTAATAAAAAAAGTCAGTGCTGGATTTAATTCCACGGCGACATTTTAACCTTTTTGTATTTTTTCAAGTGATTTGTTAAAGTCTGAACGACGTGTAACACAACGGGGACTGAACCTTATCATACTGTTGTTCTTATGATGACTTACTTTGAATAGGGTGATCATTTTCATGTCGGCAGGCGTTTGGGTTCATCCGGTTTCAACGACGTCAAGTTTGAGAATTTACCTCCAAAGATGCCAAACATTTAAAGGAACAATCCACCAAAAACATCAGCAGTTATACGACTTATGTTACTTAGGGTGAGTTTGAAAGGGTGTGATGACATAGTTTGTCCAGCAGAGGGTGCTGCGACTCTCTCAGCACTGTCTGCAGCACTCGAGCAGAACATCTTTAACTCTTATTACATCAAACAGCAGACTGAAGGGAGCAGAAATCACATGAAACAATCACTTTTTATTTTTTAAAGTTCTATTTTTGGCCTTTTTGCCTTTATTTTATAGGACAGCTGAAGAGAGACAGGAAATGTGGGGAGTAGAGAGCGGGGGAAGACATGCAGGAAATGGTCGACAGGCCGGGAATTGAACCGGCGACCCCCTGCAATGAGAACCGCAGCCTCTGCATGTGGGACGCTTAGACCGCTAGGCCACCAGCGCCCCGATCAATCACATTTTTACCTGTAGATCGTCAAATTGCTGCAAAAGTGGCGCCAAATCCTGAAAAGGTCTGCTTCATATCACAAAAATACACCAAAACTGAAATAAGTCGATTTCATTTCATCGTTTAAATTGGTATTTTTTCAAACATGTGGACATTAAAAGTAATCCTTAAAGATTTCAACTGCAGCATGAAGTCCAAAGCAAACACTTCCTAAACACAGACGCGTGCCGACAGCAAACTTTGTGTTTCTATTTTTTGGTTCAAATCCATTTCTGACTCTGAAATCCAGCGTCCTGTCCCTTTAAACACTCAATTAGTACGACTTTTAAAGGACTAGACTTCTTTTCCAACTCAAGTCGTCCCCATCCATCCATCCATCCATCCATCCATCCATCCATCTGCTTATCCTGGGTCGGGTCGCGGAGGCAACAGTCCAAGCAAATCAACCCAGACATCCCTCTCCCCAGCAACACTTTCCAGCTCCTCCTGGGGGATCCCGACGCGATCCCAGACTAGGTGGGTTATATAATCCCTCCAATGAGTTCTAGGTCTACCCCAGGGCCTTGGACGTGCCCGGAACACCTCTAAAGGGAGGCGTCCGGGAGGCATCCTTATCAGATGCCCGAACCACCTCAATCAATCAATCAATCTTTATTTGTATCGCGCCAAATCCAAACAAATGTTATCTCAAGACGCTTTTACAAACAGAGCAGGTCTAGACCACTCTATGTCAAATTATGAACAGAGACCCAACACCAAGACACAGTAAGACTCAGTCTGACCCCACTTTAATCCATCATGAGCATTACACCTCGCAGTATTTAACTAGTTACAGCGGAGAGGAAAAACTTCCTTTAACAGGCAGAAACCTCCAGCAGGACCAGACTCATGTTAGACAGCCATCTGCTGAGACCGAGTTGGGTCTTGCGCTGACTCCTTTCGTCGCGAAGGAGCAATGGCTCTACTCCGACTCAAACCCCTGACCCTCTCTCTCAGGCTGAGCCCAGACCCCCTTCAGAGGAAACTCATTTCAGCCGCTTGTACCCGAGATCTTATCCTTTCGGTCATGACCCACAGCTCATGATCACAGGTGAGGGTTGGAACGTAGACCGAAGCTTTGCCTTCCGGCTCAGCTCCCTCTTCCCCACGACGGTCCGGTACAACGTCCACATAACTGCTGATGCTGCACCAATCCGCCTGTCGATCCAACAAGACCCCGAGAAACTTAAACTCCCCCACTTGTGGCAAAGACTCATCCCCCCCACTGAAGAGAGAGCAATCCACCGGTCTTCTCTTCTTTAATACAGTCCTCACACAGCCTCACTAAATGTTCTCCGGTCATGAAACTGCATCTTTACCTCCACCTGGTGTCCAATAACAGTATGGAGCATTGCTGCACTGTCAGATTTAGTGAAATGAACCTCATTATGTGGATACAAAGTGTGCCTGGTTAGTTTAATGTGCAGGAGATGTTCATGTTATACGCTGATGATGTTAAGATCTATTGATCTGGTCCCAAAAAAATCATGAAACACTCCTAATGTTTCAAAAACATGAGATTCAGAGAGAATAACTGACCTTTTTTGCTCTCTGCTTCATCATCCAGCTTTATTTAGCTGTAAGAATCAAGTTTGAGGTCACCTTTAAGCCTCTGCAAAGCATCCTGGGAAATGTAGGAGGAAGGGGAATCAGCGATAAAAGATGAAACCAAAGCATGAACTTCTTTTTGATGTTTTTAAAGCTGCAATTTAAAGAACTCACTTTTGTTGGTTACAGATTGAACCTTTAGACCAGACTCTTCTTAAACAGATGTTCATGTTATACACTGATGACTTTAAGATCTCTTGATCTGGTCCAGAAAACTTAAGAAGCGCTCCAAATGTTTCAAAAACAAGAGATTGAGGGAGAGTGATTGACCTTTTTTGCTCTCTGCTTAATCATCCAGCTTCATTTAACTGTAAGCATCAGGTTTGAGGTCACCTTTGAGCCTCTGCAAAGCATCCTGGGAAATGTAGGAGGAAGGAGAATCAGGGATAAAAGATGAAACAGAAGCATGAACTTCTTTTCAAGTTTTGTTGGTGACAGATTGAACCTTTAGACCAGACTTTTCTTTAACAGAAGATGCTGATGACTTTAAAATCTCTTCATCTGGTCACCTTTGAGACTGCAAAGCATCCTGGGAAAAATAGGAGGAAGGGGAATTAGTTATGAAAGCTGAAACAGAAGTTTTTAAAGGTGGATTTTTCCTTTAACTTTCAGGTGATACAATTTAAAAACTCACTTTTGTTCAGTACAGATTGAACCTTTAGACCAGACTCTTTTTAAACAGAAGTTCATGTTATACGCTGATGACTCTAAAATGTCATCTGGTCCCAAAAATTCATATAACGCTCCAAATGTTCAAAAAACATGAGATTAAGAGAGAATTATTGACCTGTTTTGCTCTCTGCTTCATCATCCAGCTTTATTTAGCTGTAAGAATCAGGTTTGAGGTCACCTTTGAGCCTCTGCAAAGCATCCTGGGAAATGTAGGAGGAAGGAGAATCAGGAATAAAAGATGAGACAGAAGCATAACCTTCTTTTTAAGTTTTGTTGGTGACAGATTGAACCTTAAGACCAGACTTTTCTTTAACAGAAGATGTTTATGTTATACGCTGATGACTTTAAACTCTCTTCATCTGGTCACCTTTGAGACTGCAAGGCATCCTGGGAAATGTAGGAAGGAGGGGAAAGCTGAAACAGGAGCATGAACTTCTTTTTAAGTTTTGTTGGTGACAGATTGAACCTTAAGACCAGGCTTTTCTTTAACAGAAGATGCTGATGTCTTTAAAATCTCTTCGTCTGGTCACCTTTGACACTCTGCAAAGCACCCTGGGAAATGTAGGAGGAAGAGGAATCAGGGATAAAAGATGAAACCGAAGCATAACCTTCTTTTTAAGTTTTGTTGGTGACAGATTGAACCTTAAGACCAGACTTTTCTTTAACAGAAGATGTTTATGTTATATGCTGATGACTTTAAACCCTCTTCATCTCGTCACCTTTGAGACCGCAAGGCATCCTGGGAAATGTAGGAAGGAGGGGAAAGCTGAAACAGGAGCATGAACTTCTTTTTAAGTTTTGTTGGTGACAGATTGAACCTTTACCAGACTTTTCTTCAACAGAAGATGCTGATGTCTTTAAAATATCTTCGTCTGGTCACCTTTGAGACTGCAAAGCATTCTGGGAAATGTAGGAGGAAGAGGAATGGGAAAAGCTGAAACAGAAGTTTTTAAAGGTGGATTTTTCCTTTAACTTTCAGGTGATATAATTTAAAGAACAAACTTTTGTTGGTTACAGATTGAACCTTTAGTCTTTGCGGGTCTTTGTGAACCTTTCTCAGAGTTGATGGATTTAAAATGAGATGAACCCAAATCCTGTTTGTGTCCAAAAGAAAAAAAAAAAAAAGCAAAGAAAAGGTTTGTGTGCTCTTCTTCAGGAAACAGGCAACTTTACCTCAGTCAGTTAAGCTACAAACTCGGTAAGATTGTGACATTTACACTTTATCACAGTTTCTTTTCTCTAGAGAACTCAATACTGTATGCATGAAACACGAGTCCACGGCGATGAATATGTCTTTAAGATGGCGTCTCGTTTTTTTTATCCTCGCCACCAAAGTCAGTGAATCACTTTAAGAAGAAAAAAAAGAAAAGACGTAGTTATTAGTACGTTTATTTGCTCTAATACGGGTGAACTAGTCAGAAATATTTCAGGTTTTTCCTCAAGAACAGATACAGATATTTTAGGGACAAGAAACCACAAGCACTTGGTTCGGTTCCTGCGGGAACTTTTTAACTTTTTCATACGTGGGGTAAAAAAAAAAAAGAAAAAAAAAGAAGAAGCTTTTATTTTGCTTTTCTCTGCTGTCTCTTCCTGTGTGACCGGGATGTTTTAGACTCTGTTAGCATATGCAAACTTCACAGAACAATCAGCGGGTAGAGCAGCATCCAATCAGAGTCTTTCATTTCTTTCTTTTTCAATGATTTCTGCAGCAACACGAGATCTTTTTACCGGCTCTGTAAGTAAAAGTTCTGCCTTTCTGCCATCTTTAATATGCTTTAATAGCCGACTGTTTTTAGTAGTTAATTTATTTATTATATCTGACTTCATGGATATCTTTTTTTGTCTGCAAGCAAAGAAATAAAAAGTGAAAAAACTGGTTTCATTTGTCTTTTTTCTTTGGATTTATGAAGACTTTTAACAAAATATCTGTTGACCTGGCTCTGGAGTGGAAGTCACTGCATTAAAATAACAGACATGACTCTGTAGTGGAAGTCACTGCATTAAACACAGACATGACTCTGTAGTGGAAGTCACTGCATTATAAACAGACATGACTCTGTAGTGGAAGTCACTGCATTAAACACAGACATGACTCTGTAGTGGAAGTCACTGCATTAAACACAGACATGATTCTGTAGTTGAAGTCACTGCATTAAAAACAGACATGACTCTGTAGTAGAAGTCACTGCATTAAAAACAGACATGACTCTGTAGTGGAAGTCACTGCATTAAAAACAGACATGACTCTGTAGTGGAAGTCACTGCATTAAAAACAGACATGGCCCTGTAGTGGAAGTCACTGCATTAAAAACAGACATGACTCTGTAGTGGAAGTCACTGCATTATAAACAGACATGACTCTGTAGTGGAAGTCACTGCATTAAAAACAGACATGACTCTGCAGTGGAAGTCACTGCATTAAACACAGACATGACTCTGTAGTGGAAGTCACTGCATTATAAACAGACATGACTCTGTAGTGGAAGTCACTGCATTAAACAGACATGACTCTGTAGCTGAAGTCACTGCATTAAACACAGACATGACTCTGCAGTGGAAGTCACTGCATTAAAAACAGACATGACTCTGTAGTTGAAGTCACTGCATTAAAAACAGACATGACTCTGTAGTGGAAGTCACTGTTCTAAAAACAGACATGACTCTGTAGTAGAAGTCACTGCATTAAAAACAGACATGACTCTGTAGTTGAAGTCACTGCATTAAAAACAGACATGTCTCTGTAGTTGAAGTCACTGCATTAAAATAACAGACATGACTCTGTAGTGGAAGTCACTGCATTAAAATAACAGATATGACTCTGTAGTGGAAGTCACTGCATTAAACACAGACATGACTCTGTAGTGGAAGTCACTGCATTAAACACAGACATGACTCTGTAGTGGAAGTCACTGCATTAAACACAGACATGATTCTGTAGTTGAAGTCACTGCATTAAAAACAGACATGACTCTGTAGTAGAAGTCACTGCATTAAAAACAGACATGACTCTGTAGTGGAAGTCACTGCATTAAAAACAGACATGACTCTGTAGTGGAAGTCACTGCATTAAAAACAGACATGGCCCTGTAGTGGAAGTCACTGCATTAAAAACAGACATGACTCTGTAGTGGAAGTCACTGCATTATAAACAGACATGACTCTGTAGTGGAAGTCACTGCATTAAAAACAGACATGACTCTGCAGTGGAAGTCACTGCATTAAACACAGACATGACTCTGTAGTGGAAGTCACTGCATTATAAACAGACATGACTCTGTAGTGGAAGTCACTGCATTAAACAGACATGACTCTGTAGCTGAAGTCACTGCATTAAACACAGACATGACTCTGCAGTGGAAGTCACTGCATTAAAAACAGACATGACTCTGTAGTTGAAGTCACTGCATTAAAAACAGACATGACTCTGTAGTGGAAGTCACTGTTCTAAAAACAGACATGACTCTGTAGTAGAAGTCACTGCATTAAAAACAGACATGACTCTGTAGTTGAAGTCACTGCATTAAAAACAGACATGTCTCTGTAGTTGAAGTCACTGCATTAAAATAACAGACATGACTCTGTAGTGGAAGTCACTGCATTAAAATAACAGATATGACTCTGTAGTGGAAGTCACTGCATTAAACACAGACATGACTCTGTAGTGGAAGTCACTGCATTATAAACAGACATGACTGTAGTGGAAGTCACTGCATTATAAACAGACATGACTCTGTAGTGGAAGTCACTGCATTAAAAACAGACATGACTCTGTAGTGGAAGTCACTGCATTAAAAAGAGACACGACTCTGTAGTGGAAGTCACTGCATTAAAAACAGACATGACTCTGTAGTGGAAGTCACTGCATTAAAAACAGACATGACTCTGTAGTGGAAGTCACTGCATTAAACACAGACATGACTCTGTAGTGGAAGTCACTGCATTAAAAACAGACATGACTGTAGTGGAAGTCACTGCATTAAAAACAGACATGACTCTGTAGTGGAAGTCACTGCATTAAAAACAGACATGACTCTGTAGTGGAAGTCACTGCATTAAAAACAGACAAGACTCTAGTTGAAGTCACTGCATTAAAAACAGACATGACTCTGTAGTGGAAGTCACTGTATTATAAACAGACATGACTCTGTAGTGGAAGTCACTGCATTAAACACAGACATGACTCTGTAGTGGAAGTCACTGCATTATAAACAGACATGACTCTGTAGTGGAAGTCACTGCATTAAAAACAGACATGACTGTAGTGGAAGTCACTGCATTAAAAACAGACATGACTCTGTAGTGGAAGTCACTGCATTAAAAACAGACATGACTCTGTAGTGGAAGTCACTGCATTAAAAACAGACACGACTCTGTAGTGGAAGTCACTGCATTAAAAACAGACATGACTCTGTAGTGGAAGTCACTGCATTAAAAACAGACATGACTCTGTAGTGGAAGTCACTGCATTAAACACAGACATGACTCTGTAGTGGAAGTCACTGCATTAAAAACAGACATGACTGTAGTGGAAGTCACTGCATTAAAAACAGACATGACTCTGTAGTGGAAGTCACTGCATTAAAAACAGACATGACTCTGTAGTGGAAGTCACTGCATTAAAAACAGACAAGACTCTAGTTGAAGTCACTGCATTAAAAACAGACATGACTCTGTAGTGGAAGTCACTGTATTATAAACAGACATGACTCTGTAGTGGAAGTCACTGCATTAAACACAGACATGACTCTGTAGTGGAAGTCACTGCATTATAAACAGACATGACTCTGTAGTGGAAGTCACTGCATTAAAAACAGACATGACTGTAGTGGAAGTCACTGCATTAAAAACAGACATGACTCTGTAGTGGAAGTCACTGCATTATAAACAGACATTTGCACACAAAATTTCAGATAAAACTAAAACAAAACACACAAATATTAAAGCTAATCCATCAAATATTATTGATATATTTAAATATTAAAGACCTAAGCAATTGTAGTCTTATTGGTGCTATTTCATAAAAAATAATAAGTCAAATAAATGATGAAAAATTGTTAAATTTCCTTCAGAGGTTTAAAAATATGGATCTTTTACTTCAGTATAAAATTAAAATCTGTTTATATTTAGCTGAAACACAAACACACACCTGTAGAAATTAACTGAGTGTTGACCTTTGACCTTTGTACTTTTACTCATTAATAAAGAGTGACTTTGAATCCTTCTCCTGCTGCGTCACGTCTGCAGAACAATTCACATTTTACAGAAACATTCGTCTGATGTGTGTAAACCTTTTGCATTATTTCAGTGTGTGTGTGTGTGTGTGTGTGTGTGTGTGTGTGTGTGTGTGTGTGCAAACAGCAGCAGCGAGTTCTCGTTCCCACACTGAGCCGCTGTTTTTCTCGTCCTCAGTGACCCGCCTCAATCATTCGAGGTATTCAGAGCCGTCGCCAAGTGCGCCTGGTGAAATGCCATAGAAACCAGCAGCACCATAGAAACCAGTCTAACCAGTCCAGGGTACACACTGTTCCTCTCCAGATTCTAACCCCTGCTTTCACACACCTCTCTCCACTCTTTCACCTGCAGATCAAACACACTCAGCTTCCCTCTTTGGGACCTTTTCTTCAGGTTGATGTTTTCAAACCGAGTCTTAATTTTGGGGTGAATTTTTTCCGTGACGATTTCATTTTTGGGAGCCATGTTGGGGCGTTTTGGCACGTCTGTGCGGTGGAATAAGGGGTTTGTGTTGCTGTGACGTGTTCCTCCAGCAGATGGCAGTGTGAGCTCACACTCCTGCCTCTCCTGACTCTACTGTAAATCATGTAAAGCTGGCCGGGGGTTAGGTAATACAACATTTGTTCACAGATCTGGGCATTATCCAGCTTTCCTGGAAGTTCACTGGCTGGAAACCCGGTGAGTTCCCCCCCGCCTTCCCCCTGTAGTGTTTTCATTATTTGTGCGTGTTAGTGAATAAAACATCAGGGGGAAAAGGTTGATTTATGTCCTTTAAAGCGACGAGCTCTGCCTCATTTTGTGGCGGCGACTCTCCCTCAAAAACACCAGTTACACGCCGCAAATGGTCTGGCAGCAAACTCTGTGGAAACACGAGCAAACCGCCGACCTCGAGAGAGAGGGAGGGAGGGAAGAGAGAGAGGAAAAAGGAGCGGCGAGTGAAGAGTTAACCTGCACAAGACCCATCTGAAGCAGGGGTGGGACCTGCTCCCCTCCTAATCAGAGAGAAAGAGATGAAGAGGAGGAGGAGGAGGGGGAGAAGGAGGAGGAAGAGAAAATGAGAGTCGACACGAGTGGTGTGACGGCCGAGCAGAGGCCGTGTGAGGACAGAACCCTTTCACTACTGACCTACTTCTGCTCACACACACACACACACACACTCTGCTCACGTGTGTTTGAGGCTATACAGCAGCCCTATGAGGAGCAAATCTCCTGTTTAACGCTGCGCACACACACACACACACACACACACACACACACACACTGAAGCTTGCACTGTGTAAATCCAGAAATGTAGAAACACGTTGTTACGAGTAAGAAGACAAAACTTGAAGCACGTGGGCGGAGCTTCTTTTTTACGATCAATCTGTGTAATCAAAGTGATCGGAGTGATAAACCTTATCTCTGTTGATTCTGTTCGGATGTGTTGACTCGTGTTTTCTGCGACATCACTTCCTCCTTCTTTCTTTAAACCGTCAGAAAGTCTTCCTTTGGAGTTTGTTAACACAGCGTGACAGACTGCAGGTTGCATCCTCTGACCTGAACTCTGCAGCAGAAGCAACACTTAAAATAACTTTACAGATATAATCTGATTCTTCATGGTTGCATGTTTTTGTAGCTTATACAGTGTGCGCCTAAAACTCCTTACTTGAGCTTTAAAATTCAAAAACAAAGAGTGCAAATTTTGGTAAAATGTCCCAAATTTGAGAGATGTTTCGTTTGTTTTTTTCCTTGAAGTACGTCCGAAAAAGTCTGATCATCTTCTACTTTAAGTATCGACTTTCAATTCTAAGTTTCCAACAGTAGGTGGCGCCACTTACACGTAATGTAAGAGAACCCGTCATGACTGAAGCCCGCCGTCGCTCACAACCACAGCAGCTGAGGGATGACAGACGGAGAGACACGGTGATCGTCTGGAGAAAAAAAGACCCCAAAGTAGGCGGAGTTATTGGACGGATGAGGCGGAGCTTAGAGACGAAGTGTTAGCGTTATATTTAACATTTACAGCAAATATAGGAGGAAAAAATGTAAACACTGGATTAGATGATATTAAACTTCTGTGACAGTGACATTAATTCTAACGTCTCTTTAAGACCTATGAAACAGGTACCGCTCTGTCCACAGGGGGCGCCAAAATCAACACAACATGAAACTCCTCAGAGGAAATCGAAAATCTAACTCTGTTCACCGTTAAAGACGTTAAAGACGTTAAAGACGTTAAAGACGATAAAGACGTTAAAGACGTTAAAGACGATAAAGACGTTAAAGACGATAAAGACGTTAACTTTGAGATCTGTTCATCTGTTGACTCGGATCATGATTAACAGAAGTTAACGTTAGATTTCTGGGCTGAGAAGAAAATAAAGATTTTATACAGAAATTAGAAAGAAAGGAAGAAAGATGAAAAGAAGCAAGAAAGACAGAAAGAAGAAAGAAGAAGTAAGGAAAGACAAAAGGGTAAAGGAAAGAAAGAAGAAAGAAAGACAAGAGGAAAAAAGGACAGAAGAAAGAAGGAAAGGAAAAAAGAAGGAAAGACAAAAGGAAAAATGAAGACGA
>NC_048287.1:31627203-31669371 GCF_009762535.1 Notolabrus celidotus | reverse complement strand
TTAGTTCCAGATTTCTCACTCAAATTCCAGAATTCTGGCTTTATCCTCATAATTCTATCGTTCCCCTCAGAATTTCAAGTTCTAAGTTACATCGCAAATTTGGGACATTAGTCTTATAATTCTGACCCAAGTTCTATATGGAGAGCATAACTGTGAGACTGCGGGTAAAATCTGATCTTTTCCAGATAAGGTGGGCGCCTGTCGCTTCGTTTCCTTTTTGGCTAACTCTGACGGGCTGATTAGTGATAAACATAAATATTAATATTTTATTTTATTGACTTATTTTTCTTTGAAATTGAATTACTATTTATAAAATTATCATATATTTATTATTATTATTATTGCTATTATTTTTTTTATTTTTGCGTGAATCATCACAATCTTGATATTATTATTATGTTTGTATTTACTTATTTTTTAATTTTGTACTGTCTATTTATTTATTTATTTATTTATTTATCTATCTTTACTTTCGGACTATGGGCTAGGTGTTTTCAAAAATCTTGTTTTTTGTTTGTTTTTTAGCCTCTGAGTCTGATGGCTGCATTGTTAATTAAGTGTTAATGAAAATGTTCATAAGATGAATTAAAGAGGAGATGCTCACAGAGTTTGTAGAGGACGGTGAGCGCTGCCAGCAGCAGGAGACACAGCAGACTGAGGAGCAGAGCCACCGCTTTGAACGGGTTTCTCTTCTTCGGAGTGTGCGCTCCTTTACCTAACACAGACATGATTTCATCAAAGTGCAAACGTTCCTTACTTAGTGTAGAAGTCTGGATTCGTCAGTTCCTACCTCTCTCTTTTGTTCGGCGATCAGAGGAAGTGTCGCCGCTCTCGTAGATGTCGACCACCCTGTCCACTCTCTCTCCTCTGCTGTGTCTCCTGTTCATCATCAGCATCGGGTCTTCATAAACGTTTGAAGACATCTTGATGGATTTAAAACCTCTCTTCAGCTCTTCAGGCGTCTAAATTAATTCTATTCCTCCCCTGAGACGTCGTTCTGTTTGTTTGTGGTTGTGCTTTAAATGTCCCTCTCCTCTGATTGTCGGCTGAGGTGTGTCTCATGAGGTTCCTGTACGTGTTTAAGTCGTTTCGACACACAGGAAGCAGCAACAGGAACACACGAACAGCCACGTCTTTATCTCAAAGTAATCAGAGTAATCGGGGGACTTCACTGGAAACACTTTTCTTCACTTGGTTTACTTAAAAAAAAAAAAAAGGGTTTCACTCCAAACTCATAAATCTGTTAATAAATGTCTGTTTTTAATGATGTTACATGATGCATTAAAAAAAGAGAAACTGTAAAAACATGTTCAGCTTTTATCTAAACTTATGAAGCGTCTTCTTTAATCAAACCTTTCCCCAGGCAGCATCTTGAAGAGCACACACTGCGGTGCTGAAATGTTTGCCGCTGATGTTCTGATATCACAGAATCGTTTCCTGATCAGAGTCCTCCACCTCAGACTGAACGAAAATACTTCTTACTCAGCAGTCTGATTTTAATCTCTCAACTCTGAGATCAAAGTCAGAATAAAACCTTTTTCCTTCAGTAATTCAAACTTTACTCTCAGAAAACTGAAATATTAGGACTGTAGTCTGAGAAGCCTCACTTCAGTCCCAGAATGCAAAGCTTTGAATCTCAAAATTTCTGACTTTAATTCCAGAATTCTGATTTTTGTTCCAGAGCTCTGACGTTAACTCCCAGACTCTGACTGTATTCCAGAATTCTGACTTCAATTCTGGAACTCTGACTTTAATGCTAGAATTATGATTTTTGTTTTCACAGCACTGACTTTTATTCAAGAATTCTGTCTTATACTCCAGAATTCTCACTTTAGTTCCAGAATTCTGACATTAGTTCCAGGATTCTGACATTAGTTCCAGAATTCTGACTTTTGTTCCAGAATTCTGACTTTTGTTCCAGAACTCTAAAATTAATTCCAGAATGCTGTCTTATATTCAAGAATTCTGACTTTAGTTCCAGAATTCTGACTCAGATTCCAGAACTCCAACTTTAATTCAAGAATTCTGACTTAAATTCAAGAATTCTGACATTAGTTCCAAGATTCTGATATTAGTTCGAGAATTCTGACTTTTGTTCGAGAATTCTGACTTTTGTTCCAGAATTCTGATATTAGTTCCAGAATTCTGACTTTTGTTCGAGAATTCTGACTTTTGTTCGAGAATTCTGACATTAGTTCCAGGATTCTGACATTAGTTCCAGAATTCTGACTTTTGTTCCAGAATTCTGACTTTAGTTCCAGAACTCCAAAATTAATTCCAGAATGCTGTCTTATATTCGAGAATTCTGACTTTAGTTCCAGAATTCTGACTCAGATTCCAGAATTCTGACTCAGATTCCAGAACTCCGACTTTAATTCAAGAATTCTGACTTAAATTCAAGAATTCTGACGTTAGTTCCAGGATTCTGACATTAGTTCCAGAATTCTGACTTTAGTTCCAGAATTCTGACTTTTGTTCCAGAATTCTGACTTTAGTTCCAGAACTCCAAAATTAATTCCAGAATGCTGTCTTATATTCGAGAATTCTGACTTTAGTTCCAGAATTCTGACTCAGATTCCAGAATTCTGACTCAGATTCCAGAACTCCGACTTTAATTCAAGAATTCTGACTTAAATTCAAGAATTCTGACGTTAGTTCCAGGATTCTGACATTAGTTCCAGAATTCTGACTTTAGTTCCAGAATTCTGACTTAAGTTCCAGAACTCTAAACTTAATTCCAGAATGCTGTCTTATATTCAAGAATTCTGACTTTAGTTCCAGAATTCTGACTCAGATTCCAGAACTCCAACTTTAATTCAAGAATTCTGACTTAAATTCAAGAATTCTGACATTAGTTCCAAGATTCTGATATTAGTTCCAGAATTCGGACTTTTGATCGAGAATTCTGACATTAGTTCCAGGATTCTGACATTAGTTCCAGAATTCTGACTTTTGTTCCAGAATTTTGACTTTTGTTCCAGAATTCTGAGTTTTGTTGCAGAACTCCAAAATTAATTCCAGAATGCTGTCTTATATTCGAGAATACTGACTTTAATTCCAGAATTCTGACTTTAGTTCCAGAATCCTGAATTTTTCAAATCAGGATTCTGACTTTATCCTTTACCGTTCCCCTCAGAATTTCAAGATCCGAGTTACATCCCATAATTCAGACAGTAACCTTAGAATTCTGACCTGAGTTCAAGAATGCTGACTTATATCTGTAATTAATCAAAGATATTTTTTGACAGCCGATCGAGAGGCCTTCAGCTAGAACTGTTGATGTTTGTTTTCAACTCTTGGAGCAAAAACATGTAGCTTCAGGCGCATTTATGAATCAGAGTAAAAATCTTTATGCTCTCTCTTTCTTTCTCTCTCCAGGGGCCAACTGGTCCAGTAGGTGATAATGGATTACCAGGACCTCCAGGACCCCAAGGACCACAGGGACCCAGTGGACGCTCCATCATAGGATCCCCAGTAAGAGATTCTACTTCCTACTGCTCAGTCCAAACTTTACACACGATGGAGTGATCCCATGTTCTCTGAACGCCGTCATGCAAACAGAAACATGTATATGTTCTTTAACCTGCAGGGTTCTGCAGGAGAGAAAGGACAGAAAGGTGATGCGGGACAACCAGGACCTCAGGTACGTCACATGCAAACATTCAAAGCAGAGTATTCCTTTGCATAGCGGGTCATATGTGGAGGTTAAACCGTGCACTATATCTCGGTCTTCATGTCCGTTTTGACGCCTCAAATGAGCAGGAAGTGACCATATTTGGAGGAGAGGGCGGAGCTAAGGAGAAGGCGGGGTTAGAAGATGTGCGTCTGTTATTCATGGTGATTTTGAGGCAGATAATTTAACCTCTGGAATAAGTTGTTTTGTACAAAATGTACTCATTGAATCGGGCCAGCGGAGTCGCCCTCTGCTGGCCATCAGAGGGAGTGCAGGTTTAAGTCACTTTTCTATTAGCTGACCTCAGTCTTTAATTTATGGTCTATAAATGACACTAGCATCTATCTACATGGACAACATGTGAGTCAAACATGTAAATATTACACATGTCGTCTTTAATCAATGAGAACCTCATTCTGGGTCAAGACGAGTCGTGAAACTCTCTGACAGAATCCATTTTCAAAGTGTTTGTCGGGGGTTTGAATTACTGAACGTTAGAATAAAGCAGCAGGACCGTTGTTTGAGAAGTCTCCAGCACGAGTAATTATTCCTCTGCTGTGAATTACTCGGACCGATGTGACCTTTCAGGAGCAAATCGTTGTCAGATTTTGAATAATGGTGCCATTTGTAAAAGGTTGAATTGTGACGCTCAGATGTATTTCTGTACCTGTTTTCTGCAGCGACACCGTTTTCTACAAGAGGGCTGATTATTTTTATGTTTGTGCAACGTTTGCTTTTATGGGAAAATGTCCCGCCTTTGCTTCTAGCATCAAAGAAACCTAACTCAAGATACCTACAGACGTTCAGATGGTACTGACAGGAAGTGGAAAGCAGAGAGGAGACTCTGAGGACATCTGGTGGACGGCTCAATCAATCAATCAATTAATCTTTATTTGTATAGCGCCAAATCACAACAAACGTTATCTCAAGACGCTTTTACAAACATAGGAGGTCTAGACCACACTATGTCAAATTATGAACAGAGACCCAACACCAAGACAGGGTAAGACTCAGTCTGACCCCACCTTAATCCATCATGAGCATTGCACCTCGCAGTATTTAGCTAGTTACAGTGGTGAGGAAAAACTTCCTTTTAACAGGCAGAAACCTCCAGCAGGACCAGACTCATGTTAGACAGCCATCATGCCTCGACTGAGTTGGGTCTGGAAAGACAGATAGAGGGGAGTAAGAGAGAGAAGTGATAGTGATGAGATGAGTCGTAGAAGCTGTTGCCGCTGGAGTCCAGATCGTCCGCAGCAGGAGGACGTCTACGGCAGCTCAGAGGAATCTACGAGACAATGGAGCTCAGGGACTCCAGAAAGGTCTATGGTTAGTAACTTTAATGGGACAGGAAGAGTTAAAGTAAGTGATGAAGGGGTTGGGGGGAAGAGGGTGAGCTAGGATCCCAGTGTGTCAGTGTGCCAGTTCCCCCGGCAGTCTAGGCCTATAGCAGCATGACAAAAGCTGGTCCAAGCCTGATCCAGCTCTAACTATAAGCTTTATCAAAAAGGAAAGTTTTAAGTCTACTCCTGTCTACGGCTGAGGAATGGCAAGACATATCAGGATGTTGTCATGTGACTGAAATGTTTGAAGCAATCAATTAATCAGTTATCTTTAATTCCCAAAGAGCAGGTTGAGACAGTAGGAGGTAAAAACAGGCAGAAACCAGGAGCAGGACCGGACTCCACCGGGTGAATGTGACCTGTAGTAACCCCTGCTGTTGTCTGTGTGTTTCAGGGGGTTCCTGGCAGACCTGGAGGTGTGGGAAGAGAAGGACCTGCAGGAATCAGGGTGAGTTCTGTTTATACCAACAGTGACGCCTCTGCTTATTGTGATACCACAACATTTTGACCATTTTGGTGGCATGCCCTCCCAAAAATGATGGCGTCTGCTGATGGATTTATTTTGAAGGCTGCCTAACATTATCAAAAAATGTAACTCCTGATGTAGTGGTTGTGATGAGATGAATGTGGATGCGACAGCGGCAAAGAAGGCTCGCTGTTTTCAGAGAGAGTCGCTAAAAGACGACCAAACACAAGAAATGAAATGCTGCCTAGATCATCGCCAAAGAAGAGCTTGCTTCCACTAAATTGGCCTGAAACTCACGTTGCACCCAAGTAGAAAACTCCTTCCATGAGAAAGGAAGCTGATGCAGAAGTGCAAAAAACTGCAGTTCCCAGAGTGTCCACTAGAGGGTGGCTCCAAAAGCAGCAAAAGCCACACACACCCATTCAAAGAAGATGATCTTTACAGCAGAAATAAATGTGTTTACAGCCTGGTTCAAAAAACGGTTTCAGTCTGAATAGCTCATGTCTCTATTGGCACACTGAATTTTATTATGACTCATTAATTTTGAAGATATCAAACGTACAAGTCTTGCATAATTATGGGCACAGCTGACTTGACTGACAGGTGACCTCTTTGCCTCATGTTAGGTCGTCTGAAAGTTAGGTTGAATCGGCATTTCCAACATGGCAACTGCCGACGATTGGCTCCAAAACTCAGCCTCACACACAAACGGGAAGTCATGCCAACATTATCGGCGTGATGCGATCTGTGAGATCTCTGCAGGACGTGTAAAGCTCCACTTCCATCCATCCATCCATCCATCTTCCTCCGCTTATCCGGGTCCGGGTCGCGGGGGCAGCAGTCTCAGCAGGGAAGCCCAGACACTCCTCTCCCCGGCCACTTCCACCAGCTCTTCTGGGAGGATACCGAGGTGCTCCCAGGCCAGCTGAGAGACATAGTCTCGCCAGCGTGTCCTGGGTCTTCCCCGTGGCCTCCTCCCATTCGGACATGCCCGAAACACCTCCCCAGGGTGACGCCCGGGAGGCATCCTAACCAGATGCCCGAACCACCTCATCTGGTTCCTCTGGATCCGGAGGAGCAGCGGCTCTACTTTGAGCCTCTCCCGGATGTCTGAGCTCCTGACCCTCTCTCTAAGGCTGAGCCCAGACACCCTGTGGAGAAAGCTCATTTCAGCCGCTTGTATTCGCGATCTCGTTCTTTCGGTCACTACCCACAGCTCGTGACCATAGGTGAGGGTCGGAACGTAGATTGACCGGTAAATTGAGAGCTTTGCCTTCTGGCTCAGCTCTCTCTTCACCACGACAGACCGGTACAGCGCCCGCATCACTGCAGACGCCGCCCCGATCCGTCTGTCAATCTCCCGCTCCCTTTTCCCCTCACTCGTGAACAAGACCCCGAGATACTTGAACTCCTCCGCCTGGGGCAAAGACTCCCCTCCGACCCGGAGAGGGCAGGCCACCCTTTCCCGACTGAGCACCATGGCCTCAGACTTGGAGGTGCTGATCCTCATCCCCGCTGCTTCACACTCAGCTGCAAACCGTCCCAGCGCGAGCTGGAGGTCACTGCTCGATGGAGCCAATAGGACCACATCATCTGCAAAGAGCAGAGATGGAATCCCAAGGCCACCGAACCGGAAACCCCCCGCCACTTGGCTGCGCCTAGAAATTCTGTCCATAAAAGTTATGAACAGAACCGGTGACAAAGGGCAGCCCTGGCGGAGTCCAACCCCCACCGGGAACCAATTCGACTTACTGCCGGCAATGCAACCAGACTCTGGCTCCGACAATACAGAGACTGAATGGCCCGTAGCAACAGGCCATAAAAAGCTCCAGTTGTTCAGAAGAATACTGTAGTTCTGTTGCGCCTAAATTCCAGAAGTTTAGACCGCCGAAAGGGGAAAAGTTGAATTCGAGCCCTGCATGATTGAAAGTGTTCTGACTTTATGAACTCACACACAACATCCAATATCTCCTCTTCTTCCTCCACAGGGTCTTACAGGTAAAGACGGACCACCAGGCAGACCTGGCCCTACAGGAAGCATTGTAAGTGATCATAATGTTGTTGTTTTAAAGGTTTTAAAAGGTTTGCATATAAAGGTGTGTGTCGTCAGCATAGAGGAGCATGAGATACACGTATCAGGTGCATGTCTGGAGAAACCTGACCACCAATGTGTCGACAAACCTGCACACTGACTCTGTTTCTCTCTCCTCTGCAGGGCTCTCCAGGAGCTCCAGGGTCCCCAGGTATCACAGGCAATCAAGGAAAACAAGGAGAGCTGGGACCACCGGTGAGTCAGTGAATGCAACAGAACCACCTCTGTTTGTCCTCTGAGTCCGGGTTTACAGGTCTCACAGGATGTTCCTGTCGTACGTTTCTGCTGCACAAAAGAGGACAGTTTGGCGTCCTGACTTTCTAAAAACAGGAACATGTTTTGGCGCGACATTCAGAGGGAGGTGAAACAAACTGCTGACAAATTACTTTACACCTCAGTGAGAGACGAAGCGTGTGGTTACAGACGTGTGGGCGGACTGCACACAGCCCTCTTTGACTAATTACAGCACGACTGTCAGCTGCAGGCGCTCGTTTGAACGCTGTGCTGTTTTTAGTTTTTGCATTGTTTGCATAAAGGTATTTTAAAGTCCTGAATCCAGTCCAAACTCTGTGCGTGTTTTCAGGTTTTGTATCCGTCTGTTTCAGGGTCCAGCTGGGGGCAAAGGGGAGAGAGGTGAACGGGTGAGTCTCATCGTCTGCATCTTCTGTTTCTGTGAAGAACAAAGTGATGAATGAATTAACTCTGCTTTGTTCCTTCAGCATACAAACATGTGATTAAGTAGAACTCGTGCTTGTGTGTCTGCAGGGCGACCTCCAGTCCTCGGCTTCAGTTCAGGCCATCGCCCGGCAGGTCTGTGAGCAGCTCATCCAGAGTGAGTACAAAGTGACACAAGGAATTATGGGTCATCATGCTTCTTCTCTTTCCTTTCCTAAAGACGGTCCGATGTTTCCTTCACTAAAGGGGACAATAAAGGACACTAGGAAGCTCCTTTCCTTATCATGAAGAGCATTATGATCTGCTGATATTTACACACTTGACACTTTTGATAAATCATGATTTTATTTTGAAAGGATGCCAGAGGAACTTCTGGTAGATTATACAAAAACAAACAAACAAGTAACTTAAAGCATCTGTAAGTAACTTTATGTTGGTGTGGATTTTAGCGCCTCTTGTGGGTCTTTCAGCCACCTGAACTACTTTCCCCCTGAACTAAAAGGTTCCTGGTCCCCCATTGTTGTCTGTGTTTCGACCGCGGGCTGAAGTCCTGGATAGATTGTGTAAATCAGGCCAGTGACGTATGGAGGAAATAAAAGTAAATGCACTACACCACCAGACCAGTAGAGGGCAGCCAAACAAAGAGGAATGCCATTCATCACAGATGACACAATAGAAGCAGACGGACAGACAGGCAAAAAAAAATTCTGAAAAAAAAATTGAAAAAAAAATTGAGAAAAAAAATTGAGAAAAAAAAATTTTGACAAAATTTTTCTTTGACAAAATTTTTCTTTGACAAAATTTTTTTTGACAAAATTTTTTTTTGACAAAAATTTTTTGGGACATTTTTCTTTGAAAAAAAAAAAAAAGACAAAAAAAAATGTTTTCAAATTTTTTTCAAAAAAGTTGACCCTGTCGAAAAAAGTAATTTTCCTCAAACTTGAAATTGTGTTCTAAAAGCAGAAAAACATGAAAAAAAGTGAAAATGTGCCTGCGGTGAAAAACATGGAAAAAGCAATGAATGAATCAACACAAACACTGACACATTCAGCTGTAGGTCTCCAGTTTACAGGGTCACTTTTAAAACCGGAACACCGGGAGGAGAGACGCATTCACGGTGGGCTGAGAGAAGACTACTGTTACAAGCTGCTAAATCAAGAGAATCACAGCTTCTTCTTTTGAAAAGTACACACACATACAAAAAAGATAGAACAAATAAAAACTAATGAAAGAAAGAGAAATCAAGAGAATCACAGATGAAAAAAACAATGACTGTGAATGGTTTTTGGAAAAAAATAAAATAAAAAAAGTGAAACAAAAATTTGAAAAAAAAAAATATAGATATATATTTTGAAAAAAAAAAAATTTTTAAGTTTTTTTTGGAAAAAATATTTGACAAAAAAATTTGACAAAAAATTGTCAAAATAAAAAATTGGGGAAAAAAAGAGAAATCAGGTGAATCACAGATTTGTGTGATGTTATTGTGGACGGAGGGCGGAGTAAAAACACTGCAGGTTAATCTACCAATCAGACATGTTCAGCATTGCAGGCCCCGCCCCCCGAAAGTCCCGGGACCTTTGAAAAGTACTACCCCCCCTAGCAGGGGCTTTTTAGGGGGAGATTATCTACCCCTGAACTAAATTTAGACCCTGGGTCAACCGGTCAAAACGCATGTAGTTCAGGGGTAAAGTTCCTCTGGTCCCTGATAATCAGGATTTAGTCTTGTTTAAAGGTCTGGGTCTGGATCAGGTTGATCTAATCCAGATCTTCTTTGAAAATAGGACAAAAGTAAACTGGATGACCCGCCTAATCCAGATTAAACCTTTTCAACAACTTGATTGTGGTTCGTGTTACTCGAAGCTCAAACGCAAAGATGTAAAAGTCTGAATCCATTCACGTTAGATTCTGGGATTGATAGCCCAGGGTACTGATCCAGTTCTTTGTCTTTGACTTGGTGGTAACATTTATAGTAGACCATTATTCACAGACGGATCTGAGTATAGTCTCATCGATGGCACCGACCCATTTTCATGTCCTCTAAAGTCTCCTTGATCCCTCCTGTTCGACTCCTCTGAGTAATCATCCTGTTTCTGGTTTCCAGGCCACATGGCGCGCTACAACTCCATCCTGAACAACGCACCAAGTCCACCCGTGTCCATCCGCACTGTGCCAGGACCTCCAGGAGAGCCTGGAAGACAGGGAACTCCAGGGGCCCAGGGAGAACAGGGACCTCCCGGAAGACCAGGGTTCCCAGGACAGAGCGGACAGAACGGGCAGCCGGGAGAAAGAGGTGAAGAACCAGGAGAGGAACAAAGCGAGCGGCACCACGACGGGGTCCGGATCCAGAATCAGATGTAGTTCATGTTTTTTGTGTGTTTCCAGGTCAACTCGGTGAAAAGGGCGAAAAAGGAGCTCAAGGTGTCGGCGTCCAAGGCCCCCGAGGAACTCCAGGATCGCCCGGTAACACAAACCACACTGACCCGCATCACACTGACCCCAGTCTGATCCCTCAAGTACTTCCCCTTACAAGCTCCTCCCCCCACCTCCAGGTGCTCAAGGGCAGGGCAGACCCGGCAGCCAGGGTCCCACGGGACGACCTGGAAACCCTGGAACCCCTGGTAGGTCTGGGGTTCCTGGTCCTGTTGGCCCTGCTGGACCTCCGGGCTACTGCGACCAGAACTCGTGTGTGGGCTACAATGTTGGAGGTACGTAAGGTGGCGTGGATAGAAAGAGGCTGAAGCAGCTAAGGTAACGAGTAGATCATCAAACCCTGAACCTAAAATCAAAACTTAAGACTGAAGAGGACTTAGGATCAGAGCAGGAACGTCTCCAAGAGCAAAAATGATGATTTAAAGGTACAGTGTAACAAAAACTGTAAGGTGGACTTGATTCAAGACGTCCTTCCTGAACCCAGAACCCCCTGTGCTGTGCGTCTTTAAAGATGGCGTGATGACTTCCTGTGACAGGCTGAGTTCTTATCTGAGGGGCTCAGTGTTAGCTTAGTCTCTACCTGCAGCAGGTGAGCTTTATGAACCAGAAAGGAAACACAAAGGAAGAGGAAACATGGAAAGAACAAAGAGAGAAAGAAAGAAAGGTAGAAAAAGAATGAGAGACAGAAAGAAAAAGGAATAAAAGAGAGAAAGAAAACAGAAGGAAAGAAAGAAAGAAAGAAAGAAAGAAAGAAAGAAAGAAGGAAGGAAAGAAAAATAGAAAGAAAGAAAGAAACAAAGAAACAAAGAAAGAAAGAAAGAAAGAAAGAAAGAAAGAAGGAAACAAAAATAGAAAGAAAGAAAGAAAGAAAGAAAGAAAGAAGGAAACAAAAATAGAAAGAGGGAAAGAAAGAAAGAAAGAAAAAGAAAGAAGGAAACAAAAATAGAAAGAAAGAAAGAAAGAAGGAAACAAAAATAGAAAGAAAGAAAGAAAGAAAGAAAGAAGGAAACAAATAGAAAGAGGGAAAGAAAGAAAGAAAGAAAAAGAAAGAAAGAATGACAGAAAGAATGAAAGAAAGAGAGAAAAAAGAAAGAAAGGAAAAATAGAGAAAGAAAGAAGGAAGAAAGAAAGAAAGAAAGAAGAAAGAAAGAAAAAGAAAGAAAGAATGAAAGAAAGAGAGAAAAAAGAAAGAAAGGAAAAATAGAGAAAGAAAGAAGGAAGAAAGAAAGAAAGAAAGAAAGAAGAAAGAAAGAAGAAAGAAAGAAAGAAAGAAAGACATGTTGAATCCATGTTTCCCCCCTTTGCTGTGCGTCTTTAAAGGTTTGACGTTGTTGCCGTGGTTACCGTAAAACGCTCGGCGTCTACAGCTTGATTTAATCCAGTTTGGTGAAACATCAGACACATTTAGGAAGTTTGGATCAACTCCTTGTTGAAAAATGCAGATGCATTTTAGAGTGCCGTGAACTGACTGTCTGTCCAGTGCGCCCTGTCGCTGCGAGGTGCATTCAGGGACCGTCGTAAATGTGCAATACAGTCCTTATATTGTGTCCATGCTGATATCTGATCGACTAGGCCTACATGAATTATTTTAAAGAGAGAAAATATTTTGGCAAAAATCAAAGACTAAAACTAGACTAAGACTATAAAGGGCTGAAAAGACTAAAATGTGACTAAAACTAACATTTTCCTCTAAAGACTAAGACTACATCTAAAATAGCCGCCAAAATGAACACTAGTGTCTTGTTACATCCTCACAAGAACTAGAGCACTTTGTGTCATTAGTTAGCCTTTTTTTCTACACAGTACCTTTAATATTCATCATTTTGAAATGCTCTCCTTATTAGTGTTAACGAAGGACACACAGGTAGAGACACCTGGCTGATCTTGAACTCACAGTTCACCTCCTCTCTCTGCGGTAGCTACAGGTTGTTCTTCAGGAAACAAGCGTTTCATTCTTCTCCATATAGAATATCATAAGTGACCCGTTGAGCTCAGTTAGATTTCTTCTTCTGTGGTTTTATAATTATGACACATTCCACGTTGAACCGAAGCCACGTCTTTCCTGCGAGCCCTTCAGCTGGCGGGAAAGACGTGAAGTGTTTAACCGAGCATGAAAGCTTTTCAGAGCGGGAGAGAGCCTTTTGGGTGTGAAGGTCAACAAGTGAACTGTTTCATTCAGAGGGTTTTCTCTTCATGCTGAAAAGCTGCCATTGAGTTAAACAGGCTGCATGTCAGTGAAGTCATTCATCACACGCTCGGAGTATTTGAAGGTGAAACACCTTGAAATACAATCACTGTTAAGATCCAGAATTCTGCCTCCAGACGCACGAAGAATTCGGTTCACAGGTGTTACAGTCTCCACGCGTTTGATGCTTCAGCTTGTTTTTGGAGGATTTGAATCATTCAAACAAGTTTTCATAAATTTAACATCCATTCAGATCTCAAAGACGGTCACCTCTTAAAGAGTCTCTTCACCAGAATCATTCAAAAGATAGAGAGCTGCACTTACATCAGAGGAATAATGGACACATGCTTTATTTACATGGAAGTATTCCAAAAATAGAATCAAACTCCACTTAATAAATAAATATATTGATTTGAAGATGTTTGCTCTTCATCCTGCAGGCGTCGCACATCTGGATCCATTTATTGTATTTTAATCACAGATTTAAAGGTACGGTGGCCTTGAAGGAAAACTGCACAAACTTTTCACAAAATGTAGAAACATTTCATAGAATGCAAAAACATTTACAAGTGCAAAACATTTCACAGAATGAAAAAATATGTTGTAGGTCAAAAACATATTTCACAAAATGATATATGTACTGAAAGACTTCAGCATGATTTCAGATTCCCAGTGAACTTGTGTGTATCGAGTATCACTGATAAAATATTCCTTAAGAGCTCAAACTCAAACATTTTCACACAGAACCAATTAAAGGTGACATATCATGCAAAATGGACTTTTTAATGAAATCTGTGTCCCTGTCTACAAACCCCCTGAAAAGTAAAAGAATCCATTCTGCCCCTGTTCTGATTTCTCCACCTTTCTGTAAATGTGTGTGAAACGAGCCGTTTCAGACTTCAGTGTTTTTGTTACGTAACAACAATATCCGGTCTGTCACGGAGTCAGAGCTCGGAGCTTGTTCAGCCCATAGACTGTATAAAATACAACTCAACCCCTCCCCCGTTTTTCATTCCCTGCACACATGTGTGCTAACAAGCAGTTTAGGAGGGAGGCATGCTAGTTGTAGGCTGTCTTAATAAACACAAAGGTCGGTTTTACTCCCCACGTCTGCAGATTTGAAGAGCTACATAGCTACATAGCTGTAGCTCTAGCTGTAGCTCTAGCTGTAGCTCTAGCTGTAGCTCTAGCTGTAGCTCTAGCTGTGTACCAAGACACACGTCGACACACTGACAAGTAAAACAACAAGAAACACTAAATCTGTGACCAATCCTTCAAAAAGGTCCCGCTGCCTTTCTGGTAGAGGTCGGTTTTACTCCCCACGTCTGCAGATTTGAAGATCTAGTGGATGATTTTTATTTATCATGGATAAGTGCTAGCGCTAGTTAGCATAGCCACATAGCTACATGTTGGTAGCTGTGTACCAAGACACACGTCGACATACTGATAAATAAAACAACAAGAAACACTAAATCTGTGACCAATGGTTCAGAAAGGTCCTGCTGCAGGCGCCTCTCTGTCAGGATCAGATTCTGGATCAGATTCAGAGGGTTGGAGTAACGTGATCTCTGAGCAGCCGTGTATATTCAGCCAACATGTAAACATTAGATCAACGTGCTGGAGAGCCGAGGGCACATCCACTTCCTGAGGGGGCGTGGTCAGAGAGAAAACAGACTGTTCTGAGGAGGGCTGAAAAAGAGGGGTTTTCAGGCAGATCAGAATCTGATTTCAAAGTGTTTTTATGAGCAATAAACTTTAAAGACATGTTTTGGTGACCTCTTAGACCAATATATGTTGATGAAAAAAGCGTGATATGTCACCTTTAAAATGTATTTTACCACGTTTTTAAATTTTATAAAAATACTCATAGATTTTCTTTAAATGTTTGATCTTTTTAAAATGTTAACATTTTGTGAATATTTTTCTCATTTCCGGAATTATTTTCAGTTTTGTGAAATGTTTTCATTCATGAAATAATTTCAAGATTAATTTAATATGCAGACGCTTTTTAAGTTAAGTTTTTTGCATTTCAGTAATATATATTTTTATTATATAAATATACTAGTGTATTGATATTTTTCGTGAAATATTTCTTGGAATATTTTTTTCAATCTTAAACATTTTTTTTCCATTTAATTGAATTAATAATTTTCACTATTTCACAATGCATTTTCAGTTGTGCAATAGTATTTTTGTTCCATTAGTTTTTTTTGTTTTGTTAATATATATATATTTTGCATTTCATAAATTTTTTTCCATAATTAAATTTTTTTTTTTTTTTAGGATTTTTTAAATTATTTCTATATTTCACGAAATATTTTTCTATTTGGTTAAATTGATTTTGAATATATTTTAATTTGTTTTATTTATTTCTTCATGCATATAATATATATATATATTTTTTTTTTTGTGGACATTTAATGTTTGTGCAGTCACAGCTCCATAGATCATTATAAACCTTACTTGTTGCAGCTTTTTTTTTATCTCTTCAGAAAGACTAAATGTAGCTGTTTTTAAAATATATTATTTTCAATGAAAAACAGAGTCAGCTTCTTGAAACATAAATCACATTAAATAACAAAATATTCCCCTTCCTGTGATGAGATAGATGAATGACAACCACCCTCAGCTTTCAACAAATAAATCCTTCAGACTGTCCAGTTTGAATTTGGTGAACTGACCCTTTAAGGTAATTTCCCCTCCTTTAGTAGTTCCTTGAATCTGCATGATCTCCTGCACACACCCTGAACACCAAATCCCAATCCCTGACTGGATTCTGCATCTTAACACGTCCTGACTGAGGTTTAATGAATCAGTTCTGTGGGAGTGGGTTTAAATCACCGTGAAGATGCTTCATGGAGGGTTTCCTTTCACACGCATCACTCTTTAAAACATCACAACGATGCATCGGTGCGGCCGCCATCCTTTGTTTCTGCAAAGTGTTAATATGATCTCACAGGCAAAGGCTCATGGGAAATTAAAACCTCACAGATTTATAGGCGGCGCAGCAGAACTTAATAAATCCAAACACACACACAGAACTTCAGATCACTGAAACATGTTGATATTAACAACGCAGAAGGAAACCCGTCACGACTCATCTTCACCTGTTTCATGCATGACTCTGTTAATCCCCCTGATGTGTGTTGAGGTTAAAGGTCAAACAGCGGCCTAGGTGGCGCTGTTGCAGCTCGCAGTCTGCAGGGTGGTCATGTGAGTAACGTCTGCATGTTGTAATAAATCCTCTGTCTCTGTTTGTTTTTGTCTCTCTCCTCTTCTGTGTGTCTGCGACTCGTTCGTACTCCCACGTTACAAACCCAGGATATTAACGAACTCTTACGCTGCGTTCAGGGACAGACGACGGCAGGGATCAGTGAACTGCTGCACAGGCTGCAAACTGTGACCCCGACCAGCTTCAGCCCTGCCTCTTTCTTCCTGTACACGTTGATTCTTTTTAAAGAGAGCAAACAGAAGGTGCTGTTAGTCGTCACACTGACTCCTCCGTCCTTTTCTGGCTTTGTCTTCTAGATTACGAGAACCCGGTGCCTCTTTTTTAAACCTCTTACTCTAGTAACAAAGAATAAACCTCTCTCAAGGTCCTGGAAGCTCATCTGCACGAGTTCTAAAATATCTTGCACGTTGTTTGGACCTTGAGAATCCAAATATTAAATTATTAAAACCACTTGTAAGTGTAATAATGACTTAAAAACGTGACAAATTGAATGTGAATTAATGGATAACTCATCTAATCATTGCCTGATTAAACTCAAATGTTTGCAGTAAACTTCTCACATCAAACCTTAAAGTTGCAGTCGTTAATCCTTAATATAATCCGCCTTCTAATCCAGCTTTTAATCCGTAACCCTGACTCTATAACCCTCGGTAACCTTTGGTAACCCTTGTCTGTGTGTCTCTCGCTCCTTCCTTTTCTCCCGCCCCCTTCCTTCTGCCCCGCTAACCCAATCAAAAAACCAACAAATCCAAACCCCCTCTCCCCTTTGTGGTGGTGGTGGTGGTCGGCCATCTTTGTTTTGGGCTCTCACTGCCTGGTGCTCTGGCTTCGCTTCGCCGCCTGGTTTGGTTGTCGACGCACAGAGGAGGGTGAGGATGTCATTGACCGCGGCGCTATGTCCGCAGTCCAACTGCCGCCCAACGTCTACCAGAACTACGGCGAGGTGGAGGAGGACGATCCGTACCGCTACTACCAGCCCAACTACCCGGCGCCGCGGCCAGTGGCGCCAGACGACCCCGCGCTCGCCCAGGACGACTACGAACTCAGCTCACCCGGCGTCCGCCGCAGCGTCCGGAGCGTGGAAGGAGGAGAGGAGGAGAGAGTCGGGCCGAAGAGGAGGCTAAAGAGAGCGGCGAAGAGCGGACTCATTAAATGAGAAGAGGTGGATGGTGGGCGGAGGGCCGCTCGCTGTTTCTGATTGGGCGGTGTGGAGTCGTTACGGACTAATCAACAAGTGCCTGATGTAGAGGATTTCTTACGGACATTAGAGGGGCCGGGGTGGGGGTTTCAGTCGGGGATATGTTAACTCATCTATGCTAAGTTTATGTTGTTTTATTTGTTCTTGTTCAAATGAATTTATTTTAACTGGATTTTATATTTCAGCGTGATTTTTATCCCAAGATGTTTCTCTGCTAATTATTCAAAAGTTTCTCTGATCACACTTAAAGTTCTCCCGATCACACTTAAGTTTCTCTGATCACATTTAAGTTTCTCTGGCCACATTTAAGTTTCTCTGGTCACACTTAAAGTTCTCCCGATCACATTTAAGTTTCTCTGGTCACATTTAAGTTTCTCCCTTCACATTTAAGTTTCTCCCGTCACTTTCAAGTTTCTCTGATCACATTTAAGTTTCTCTGGTCACATTTAAGTTTCTCTGGCCACATTTAAGTTTCTCCCGTCACATTTAAGTTTCTCTGATCACACTTAAAGTTCTCCCGATCACATTTAAGTTTCTCTGGTCACATTTAAGTTTCTCTGGTCACATTTAAGTTTCTCCCTTCACATTTAAGTTTCTCCTGTCACTTTCAAGTTTCTCTGATCACATTTAAGTTTCTCTGGTCACATTTAAGTTTCTCTGGCCACATTTAAGTTTCTCCCGTCACATTTAAGTTTCTCTGGTCACATTTAAGTTTCTCTGATCACATTTAAGTTTCTCTGGCCACGTTGAAGTTTCTCTGGCCACATTCAAGTTTCTCTGGCCACATTTAAGTTTCTCCCGTCACATTTAAGTTTCTCTGATCACATTCAAGTTTCTCTGATCACATTTAAGTTTCTCTGGCCACGTTGAAGTTTCTCTGTCCACATTCAAGTTTCTCTCACCACATTTAAGTTTCTCCCTTCAAGTTCAAGTTTCTCTGATCACATTTAAGTTTCTCTGGCCACGTTCAAGTTTCTCTGGCCACGTTCAAGTTTCTCCCATCACATTCAAGTTTCTCCCGTCACATTTAAGTTTCTCTGGCCATGTTCAAGTTTCTCTGGCCACATTTAAGTTTCTCCCGTCACATTTAAGTTTCTCTGGCCACATTTAAGTTTCTCTGGCCACGTTGAAGTTTCTCCCGTCACACTCAAGTTTCTCTGGCCACATTTAAGTTTCTCCCGTCACATTTAAGTTTCTCCCGTCACATTTAAGTTTCTCCCGTCACATTTAAGTTTCTCTGGCCATGTTCAAGTTTCTCTGGCCACATTTAAGTTTCTCCCGTCACATATAAGTTTCTCTGGCCATGTTCAAGTTTCTCTGGCCACATTTAAGTTTCTCTGGCCACATTTAAGTTTCTCTGGCCACGTTGAAGTTTCTCCCGTCACACTCAAGTTTCTCTGGCCACATTTAAGTTTCTCCCGTCACATTTAAGTTTCTCCCATCACATTCAAGTTTCTCCGGCCACATTTACAGTGAAGCTGAGACTCCCCACAAAAGAAAATGAACAGGCAGTCCTTGATTTGTTGACGATCTTTCTCAGAGGCTTTTTTTGTCATTGCACGATATCTGTAGTGGCTCATATATAAGTTTCTCTGGCCACATTTACAGTGAAGCTGAGACTCCCCACAAAACGATGAACAGGCAGTCCTTGATTTGTTGACGATCTTTCCCTGAGGCTTTTTTTTTTGTAAACAGATGATTTCAATATTTGGGATTGGTCGGTGAAAACAGTGAACTAACATTCATACCTGGTCTGCAGCGACCGCTATAACCTTCCTCACCCCTCAGACTTCGCCATCCCTCTCTCTGCCGTTTATTTCTTTCACAGATTATTTAAAATAAGAAACAAAAAGCTATTTATGTAAAGTTTTGCATGTTTTTATTTACCATGGACTCGTTTGAGGTGTTACTCGGCGTCACATGCAGTTCCTGTGACAGTGTGAAGCTGAAAGTGACGCTCTGTATCTGAGAAGGTTTCTAAAGGCGCTAACAGCTGGTGCGAGACAGAGTTCTAATATTTTAAATGCTTTCTGGTTATTGACAGAAGCTGTTTGTCGTGTTTCTGAGGGATGAGAGAAACAGAATTAAACAGATTAGGAAATGGTTTTTGTTTTAAGGACTGACATCTGGTTCCCACTTTTTTTTTTTTTGTTTTGTCTGATTTGTGTGATTTTGTCTTTGGATTGATCTGCCTCCATTTGTCACAGTTATCATTAAGCTAGTTGTCTTTAAACCGGCTGCCATCTGTCGCTGGTCTCTGTTCACTTTTCATGTTTCCTGCAGAAATGAGAGAAGCACAGCGGCTCGGTCCAGAGTTCAGACACACTCGTTTATTTGTTCTTGATTTAGTTTGATCCACCGGAGAAGAGAAGTCCATTTATTTGGAGAAAACGTGCCTCGTGTGTTTACTGTTTTCCTCTCAGAGCCCAGAATTAAAGCACTCTTTAAACTTTTACAAACAACAGTTCCGGTGTTTGTGAGGCGTTCAGGGCTGCAGGAGAACTCCAGATTTCCCCTCCTCACCTCTGACCAGGATACGTTCAGAAATTACAAAAAAAAGAATCAAGGAAGTAATTTATTTTTTACTTGGTATTGATTTTCTCAGAACAATAAAACTGAAGTACAACCCCTGTTTTTGTTGTGGTTTGTGTGGAGTGTGTGGAGTGTGCGGTGTGTGTGTCGCCGTCTCTCAGCAGGTGACGGGTGAGGTCTGATTAAAGGGGGACCGAGCAGGAAGCAGGAGGCCTCAGGTGAGCTCTGAAGGGTTCTGTGAGCAGCAGGAGGCTGATTGGAGAGCAGCGGGTGAGCCGTAGAGTTCACCACCACGGATCTGATTTCAGAGGAGGGAGAGTAAAGTGTAAACACAGACTCTGTAAAGCTCCAGTGAGGAGAGTTTAGCTTCATTACACAGAATCAAATTAAAACAGAGGCTTCTTTATGGCCCTTAACCCGACGATCAGCGAGAAGATGGATCACTTTAGATATTTACTTTTGATGTCAGTGACCTCTGCAGCAACGTAGGAGCACCACAAAGTGACTAACCCTCATCTGAACTGGCTTTGTTTACATGTTCCTCTGTTTTAGAATCAAAAGTAATAATAATAATAATTCATTTTATATATAGGCACCTTTCTGGACACCCAAGGTCACCTTACAACATAGCTTATGAAGTAAAGATATAAAAAGGTTGTATTTACAGGAAGAGGTTGCTCCGATTAATTTCCAATTAGAACCAATAGATGATCAATAATTCATCCTCCCACTGAGGAACGCTGTCTCATCATTAAAGTGGGTGTAATTTCCCCCTCAGGCGAAACAAACACCCCGTGTGTTTTTATCTCTAAAGTGACGTTCATGAGAAGTTATCGGTCCGGAAACAGTTTCTGATTATTTCAGCGTCACAGTGAGGAGACGCAGCAGGAGATCCAGGTTCCTGTGTTCCTCTCTGAGGTGGACGTTAAACTGAGAGGCTCAGATTTATCTTTATTATAACTTCATCATGTTTCTCTGATCGGTGGGAGATTCCTCTTATTACAGTAAATACACAGAGATTTGGTTGTCAAGGGTTCAGTTTGACTACTGTTATGAACTTTTGAAAGATGTGGTCAATCAATCAGTCAATCAGTCAATCAATCAATCAATCAATCAATCAGTCTTTATTTGTATAGCGCCAAATCACAGCAAACATTATCTCAAGACGCTTTTACAAACAGAGCAGGTCTAGACCACTCTATGTCAAATTATGAACAGAGACCCAACACCAAGACAGGGTAAGACTCAGTCTGACCCCACCTTAATCAGTCCCTCCAGGAAGTTGCGATTTCGCGATCGCAACTATCAACGCAAATTCAACCAATCAGCGCGATTTTTTCGCAGCCTTGCAATTTAATACAATCACCGCAACTTTCCCGCAAATTTGACCAATTACCTTAATCTCAGCCCCTGTACGTCATCGGTTTCATCAACAATTTCACTTCCTTGGAACATAAACGTAAGTCCTCACTTGATCGGCACACACACAGAGAACGGGTGAAAAGAGGGGACAGCAGGCAGGACAAGTGACCATGACAACGTTGTTATTTATAGATTGAGGGGCTCAGTGTTAGCTTGGTCTCTACCTGCAGCAGGTGTGCTTTATGAACCAGCTCTCCTCACCTCCATGCATCTGTCTCATCTTCATTGAGGATTTTTACCCCCCGGTGTGCGTTAGTGACAAAGACACAACCGGGGGGACGTCTGTTTAATATTTGATGTTTGACGTTGTTGCTGCCATTACCGTAAAAAGCTCTGCGTCTACAGCTTGATTTAATCCAGTTTGGTGAAACATCAGACACATTCAGTAAGTTTGGATCAACTCATAGTCATCAAAGATGCAGATTCGTTTCAGAGTGCCGTGAACTGACTGTGCCTCTGTCGCTGTGAGGTGCATTCAGGGACCGTCGTAAATGTGCAATATAGTCCTTTCATGGCATTTTACTGTGAATCAAGAGAATCAAAAAACAGTCACAGTGGTCACATCAAGAATGTTTTCTAAAAACATCTGTAATTTAGCATATGTACTTGCCCCTGAGATGTTATTGGGGGAAAAAAGAGAAAGAAAAAAACGCAACTTTCACCGCAATTTTTTCAAAAAGCTGTCGCAAATTCAGGCTTTTTGGGTCGCAACAATCACAAAAAAATCCCGCGAAATCCTGGAGGGACTGCTTAATCCACCATGAGCATTACACCTCGCAGTATTTAGCTAGTTACAGTGGAGAGGAAAAACGTCTAAACTTTCTAAACAGTCTGTATTCTATGAGCTGAGATTGAAAAGTGTTTGATTTGAATTTTAAAAACAAAATACTGATCGCAAAATCATAAATTCAATATAACAGAGGATGGATTATGTTATATCTGATTGTTTTTGTCAGATTCACTATCTAATGAAATAGAGTAATAGAGTCTAACATCATAGATAGATCATATATTAATGATCAGTTCTTCCTCCTGTTAGTTTCCCTGTTTGTTCTGGTTTTCTTCATGAAGGGAAGTCTGACAGTAAAGTTTGTCTGTTAGTAAAAACACTTGTTATATTTCCTGTCAGGTTAATACAGTTTCATATGAGGCTGATCATTAATGAGCACAGGGTTTGAAAAGAGTTGCATGGTTTCTATTTTCCCTTAAAGTAATAAATAATTTAATAATGAGGCATTTTAAAGGTGAATGGATCCGCGATGCTTCAGGACAGAATAAACAGAGAGCTGATTCTCTTCATGTGCAGGTGTGTGTTAAACATGTAAACACAGAGACAGAGCTCTGTCACTGTTTATATTTATCAGAGTTATTACAGTGAACATGTGTGCAGACACAAACAGCTGTTAAAGCCGTCATCACAAACCGACGTCGCTTCACGTGACGCTCCGGAGGAGAGGACGTCTCATTTCTCTAAATACAAATCTCCTCTCTCCTCTGGTTTCATTTCCTCGCATCTCTGGTGGGCGGGACTAAGACGCAAGGAAGAGACGCGAGGATGGACGTTTAGAGGCAAGGCAAAGCAAGGCAGCTTTATTTGTATAGCGCATTTCAGACACGAGGGCAACTCAATGTGCTTTACATTAAAACATTAAAAGCATTGGAGACATTCAGACAAGCATAAAAGAACATAATTAAAATGACAAATATAATAAAACAGAAAAGAAAAGGAAAATTAGAAATATATTAAAAATTTAATTTAAAGTGGGTTAAAATAATCTAAGATAGGAAGGCAGTGGCAAATAAAAAAGTCTTAGTCTTTGATTTAAAAGAGGTGAGAGTTGGAGCAGACCTGCAGCTTTCAGGGAGTGTGTTCCAGATATGTGGAGCATAATGACTAAACGCTGCTTCACCATGTTTCCTTCTGACTCTAGGGACTGAAAGAAGACCAGGACCTGATGACCTCAGAGGTCCAGGTGGTTCATAATGTAGTAGCAGATCAGCCTAAACCATTCAGGTCTTTATAAACCATCAGCAGGATTTTAAAGTCTATTCTCTGACAGACAGGAAGCCAGTGTAGAGATCTAAGAAATGGAGTAATGTGGTCTACTTTTTTGGTCCTTGTTAGGACTCGAGCAGCAGCATTCTGTATGAGCTGCAGCCGTCTGATGGACTTTTTAGGGAGTCCTGTAAAGACCCCGTTACAGTAGTCTAGTCTGCTAAAGATAAATGCATGGAGGAGTTTTTCTGCATCCTGCTGAGACATGAGTCCTTTAATCCTTGATATATTCTGAAGGTGATAGTAGGCGGACTTTGTAATTGTCTTAATGTGGCTGCTGAAATGAAGGTCTGAGTCTAAGACTACACCAAGGTTTCTGGCTTGGTTTGAACATTTCATCATTGCAGATTGGAGCTGAGCAGTGACCTTTAACCTTTCTTCCTCCAAAAACAATCATTTCAGTTTTTTCTTTGTTTAACTGAAGAAAGTTCTGTCTCATCCAGTCATTGATTAGTTCGATGCATTTACTCAGGGTTTGTATGGGACTATAATCCCCTGGTGATATGGTGATGTAAATGTGTGTGTCATCTGCATAGCTATGGTATTTTATTTGGTTGTTTCTTATTATCTGACCTATGGGGAGCATGTAGATGTTGAATAGTAGAGGCCCCAGAATGGATCCCTGAGGTACTCCACATACGATTTTCATCCGCTCAGATGTGTATTTACCTATAGACACAAAATAGTCCCGGTCATTTAAATAGGACTTAAGCCAATTTAGTACTGCACCAGAGAGTCCCACCCAGTTTTCAAGTCTGTCCAGTAGTATCTTGTGGTCAACTGTGTCAAAAGCAGCACTAAGATCAAGTGATACCAAAACTGAAATTTTGCCATTGTCTGTGTTTAAATGAATATCATTGAGGACCTTGACTAGAGCAGTCTCTGTGCTGTGATGTGATCGGAATCCTGATTGGAAGACATCAAAACAGTCATTTATCATTAGATAATTGTTCAGTTGTTGAAAAACAGCTTTTTCAATAATTTTACTTAAAAAAGGGAGGTTTGATATCGGCCTATAGTTGTTCATTTCTGATGCATCTAAATTGTTCTTCTTCAGGAGGGGTTTAATTACTGCTGTTTTCATGGCCTGGGGGAAGACACCTGTAAAAAGAGACATGTTGACAATTAGAGCTTTGAGATGCACCCAATGTCTTGACTATATTTTCTATTCATTTTGTAACTCATTTAATAAATAAAAGTGTGAGTTTTCATGAAAAACACAAAATTGTCTGGGTGACCCCAAACTTTTTAACGGTAGTGTATATTTAAAACGGTAAACTCAAATAAAATGAAACAAAAATCAGGAAGGGCTCTACGATAAAAAGATGTTAATATAGACTTTCTTTTTTTGCCTACATTAGTGTTTTGCTCTGTGGAGTATTTATCATTCACAGAATCATCAAGTGTTACACATCCTTACAATCTACACAACCTCACCTAGTTTAATCTACCACTAAATTAAAACTTCTTTGCACTAAAATACGGCAAATAATCCCCAAAAACTAAAGAAAAGATTTTTTTTTTTTTGTTATTTTATTGAAAATCACACTTCCAAATAAATACATGTGATTAGACATTAAAGGTGACATATCACGCTTTTTTCATCAACATATATTGGTCTAAGAGGTCCCCAAAACATGTCTTTAAAGTTTATGCTCAAAAAAACACTTTGAAATCAGATTATGGTCTGCCTGAAAAACCCTCTTCTTCATTCCTCCTCAGAACACTCTGTTTTCTCTCTGACCACGCCCCCTCAGGAAGTGGGTGTGGCCTCGGCTGTCCAGCACGTTGATCTAATGTTTACATGTTGGCTGAATATACACGGCTGCTCACAGACCCGCGTTACTTCAACCCTCTGAATCTGATCCAGAATCTGATCCTGACGGAGAGGCGCCTGCAGCAGGACCTTTCTGAACCATTGGTCACAGATTTAGTGTTTCTTGTTGTTTTATTTGTCAGCATGTCGACGTGTGTCTTGGTACACAGCTACCAACATGTAGCTATGTGGCTATGCTAACTAGCGCTAGCACTTATCCATGAAAAATAAAAATCCTCCACTAGATCTTCAAATCTGCAGACGTGGGGAGTAAAACCGACCTTTGTGTTTATTAAGACAGCCTACAACTAGCATGCCTCCCTCCTAAGCTCCTTGTTAGCACACATGTGTGCAGGGAATGAAAAACGGAGGAGGGGTTGAGTTGTATTTTATACAGTCTATGGGCTGAACAAGCTCCGAGCTCTGACTTCCTGTTACAGACCGGATGGCGTTGTGACGTATGAAAAACACTGAAAACTGAAACGGCTGGTTTCAGCACACATTTACAGAAAGGTGGAGAAATCAGAACAGGGGCAGAATGGATTCTTTTCATTCTCGGGGGGGTTTGTAGACAGGGACACATATTTCAGGTAGAGAACCATTAAAAAGTCAATTTTGCATGATATGTCACCTTTAAAATGTTAAAAGGTAAATCTGCAGGGCTAAGTTTTGGGTCTGCAGGACGTTTGTACTCTACATTTAAACTCAACCTGCACAGAGTGACCAGTTTCTGTGGATGTTCCCAGGAACTACACCGAGCCCACCGACATTACCCGTCCTCCCAGCCCTTCACTCTCTCAGCAGCACGGAGCGCTCAACATCCATCCCTGAAATCAGCTCATCCTCACTGATACATTACATTAATTCAGAGCATGAATAAATAAGTGAGAGCACTTTTAAAAAGACGGCGTGCAGCAGCTGTCAGCGTCTCTCCTTGTCCTTGTTCCTTGCAGCTGAATATCTGGATCTGAAGTGTTTTTAGGGAGCAAACTGTCATCATCATAAGAGGCGAGAGTGGTTAAATACAGTCATTACGCCTCTTTAGTTCTCGTGAGGTTGATTATAATTTACTGTCTAATTAAAACGTGAGATGAAGACGTTCGCTCCCTTTGTTTGGATCTGATGAGTTTTAATTGAATCACTCGTTTCTCTGTCTGTTCTGAGTCTCTCTGTGGAAAGTTTCACGTTCAGTTTTAGGATTCTACCTCTCCTCAATCCCTCTTTTCACTGCGGTGACCTTTGACCTCTCGCTCTCCGCAGAGGTATGTCTGACAGCAGAAGAGACGTCTGTGTGTTCACACCCTGTGCTGCGCTCTGCCTCCACACTGACTAAATGCTGCCCTCATGTGGTGAAGGTGGAGAATAACACGCTTTCAAAGTTGCACAACAAATAGTCTTTAATTTCAAAATAAAAGCATCTCTTCTGCAGATTTAACATGATTTGGACTTTAAAAAAAAACCATTTTGCACAGCATTCAACATCTGCTGAAAATCCTGTGCACGTGTGTTCCTCTGAATCCTCCTGAAACGCTCAGACATGACTGTTCCTCCTGAAATAGACACCATGTGAGACATAACAAGAGGAAATCAATCTTTAATCCGTCACGTGAGGATGTCATTCAGGTCACAATCTGCCAAATCCAATAAGGTTTGATCAGATTCACAGTTTAATAAAGAGCATGTGACAGAAGCTGCTGAGCTTTATCTAAAGACAGAGCCGAGTGTGACACATAAAACGTCTTTATTCAACACTTCTTTATGACACTAGATCAGAAGTCATGATGTTAAAGGGATATTTCAGTTTTTTTGAAGTGGGGTCGGATGTAGTAGTGAAGTAGTATGGGAGGTAGAGCCTTCAGTTATCAGGCCCCTCTCCTTTGGAATCATCTACCAGTCAGGGTCCGGGAGGCAGACACCCTCTCTACTTTTAAGAGTAGGCTTCAAACTTTCCTTTTTGATAAAGCTTATAGTTAGAGCTGGATCAGGCTTGGAACAGGTCTTAGTTATGCTGCTATAGGCTTAGACTGACACACTGGGATCCTCCTTGTCCCATTAAAGTTACTAACCAGAGTCCCTGAGCTCCCTTGTCTCGTAGGTTCCTCTGGATCTCTGCCGTAGATTCCTTTTTTGGGTCTGTTATTCATCCTTTCTTTCTTTCTCTCTTTCTTTCCTTCTTTCATTCTTTCTTTCTTTCTTTCATTCTTTCTTTCTTTCTTTCATTCTTTCTTTCTTTCTTTCTACTTTCTCTCTTTCTTTCCTTTGTTTTTTTCTTTATCTCTTTCTTTTGCTCTTTCATTCTTTCCCTTTTCCTTTCATTCCATTCTTCTTTCTTTCTTTCTTTCTTTCTTTCTTTCTTTCTTTCTTTCTTCATCCTTTGTCTCCTTTTCTTATCCCCTCCTTTCCTTCTGTCATTCTTTCACCATTTATCCTCCTCTTTTTCTTTCTTCTGGTCTCCCTCTCTTCTCTCTTTTCTTAGACCTTTCTGGAGTCCCTGAGCTCCCTTGCTCTTTGTTATGCTGCTATAGGCCTAGACTGCCAGGGGAACTGGCGCACTGACACACTGGGATCCTAGCTCACCCCCTTCCCCCCAACCCCTTCATCACTTTCTTTAACTCTGCCTGTCCCATTAAAGTTACTAACCATAGACCTTTCTGGAGTCCCTGAGCTCCCTTGTCTCGTAGGTTCCTCTGAGCTGCCGTAGACGTCCTCCTGCTGCGGACGATCTGGACTCCAGCGGCAACAGCTTCTACTACTCGTCTCATCACTATCACTTCTCTCTCTTACTCCCCTCTATTTGTCTTTCCAGACCCAACTCAGTCGAGGCATGATCAGCTGTTTGGATCAACAAAATTGAAGAAATGAACACTGGTCCATCCATCATCTTGACCACTTATCCCGTTAGGAGGGGGCAGACAACCATTCACGCACACACTCACACCTACGGGCAATTTAGAGTGATCAATCAAGTGGGGAGAACATGCAAACTCCACACAGAGAGGCACCTGCCTGGGATTTGAACCAGGAACCTTCTAGCTGTGAGGCAACAGCTCTACCCACTGCTAAAGGAACACTGGTGAAAAAGTAAATTGTAAGTCCGACTGAAGCATCAAAGTGACATCTTTAAACAGTTGGAGTGGTGTTTAGCTCTGTTTTTGGTCTCCACCACCCCCCTCCTAAAATATAGCTTACCTTTTTTGGCTCCTTTTTTCTCCAACTTCTCCAATTTTTACACAATTTTCTCCAACAATGGCCCCCATGCAGGCTCCAGCAGGAGTGAACAAGAGCAGGAAAGTTGTGAGTCAGAGCGGTAATTAAATGATTGGAAACTCAGCGGCTCAGCTCTGAAAAGCCGTCTGGAGCTGCAGATTCAGCTGATAGTACTCTGCAGGTACATCCCTTTCAGAGACACCGTCTTTATTTCTGTTGAATCAGAACCTCTTTAAACAAACTGGAGGCATTCATAAACCTTCACTCTATCCTAAAAACTCTCTCTCTCTCTCTGTGTGTGTGTGTGTGTGTGTGTGTCTCTTTATGTTGCAGCAACCTCAAACCTCTGCAAGGACGGGCGAGTGCGTGAAATGTGTTCGTAGCAAAATGATGAAGATTTTCCTTCAGAGACGGGATTATTAGATTTCACACACACTCCTCCTCCGTGTACGGATACTGTAGCTTTACAAACACTCGTCTGTGTGTAAATGAGCCCCAAGGTTTCACTCGGATGTTATTATGCAGAGCAGGTGAAGCGTCTCTGATTCTGAATCTCAATAAACACAAAAACAAAGGCGAGGCAGCCGAGCAGAAAACTCTCCCTCTCTCTCTCCCTCCGTCTCTCCCTCCGTCTCTCTGCACCGTCAGCTCGGGTAGGAAGGTCGAGTGTAAACAAGTCGGACGATCAACCTTGTGAAATCTGATAAACTCCTTCTCCCACACACACACACACTGAATAAATACAAATGCTGTCTCAAGTCACTGATGTTTATAATTATGTACACACACACACTCTCACACACACTTGTTTTGTGCTTTATGTGTATTTATATTAAATCCTCAGTTCATATAAATGTAGATTTGTCCTGACCGCTCTTCTTCGTGTGATAAATTACCTGCCAAGGAGGACTGACTGGAGCATCAGCCGGTGACAGGTGATTTACGAATGAGCACCACAGAAGAAGAAGAAGAGCCAAACCCAGAAATCAACTAAATCCAGGTCAGTAAGAAGACCACATTATCTTCTTAATGCTTCTGCTTGATGCTAACGTGCGGCGTGATAACCTGAGTCTGGTTCTTCAAAAGGTTTGTTATTATTAGGTTTGAATACTCGATTCTGATTGGTCAAAACACCAAAACAATGCAGATTAATTCACGACAGAAAAGCGACTTCAAGGACGACTTGATCGCTCGTCGAATGTCGAATTTTCCCTTTGTGAATGGGATATAATGGAACACATCAAAGAAGAACGGAATGGAACACATCAAAGAAGAAGGGATTGGAACACATCAAAGCACAATGGAATGGAACACATCAAAGAAGAACAGAATGGAACACATCAAAGAAGAACGGAATGGAACACATCAAAGAAGAACGGAATGGAACACATCAAAGAAGAACGGAATGGAACACATCATAGAAGAAGGGATTGGAACACATCAAAGAAGAACGGAATGAAACACATCAAAGAAGAACAGAATGGAACACATCAAAGAAGAAGGGAATGGAACACATCAAAGAAGAACAGAATGGAACACATCAAAGAAGAACAGAATGGAACACATCAAAGAAGAACAGAATGGAACACATCATAGAAGAAGGGATTGGAACACATCAAAGAAGAACGGAATGAAACACATCAAAGAAGAACAGAATGGAACACATCAAAGAAGAAGGGAATGGAACACATCAAAGAAGAACAGAATGGAACACATCAAAGAAGAACAGAATGGAACACATCAAAGAAGAACAGAATGGAACACATCAAAGAAGAACAGAATGGAACACATCAAAGAAGAACGGAATGGAACACATCAAAGAAGAACAGAATGGAACACATCAAAGAAGAACAGAATGGAACACATCAAAGAAGAACAGAATGGAACACATCAAAGAAGAACAGAATGGAACACATCAAAGAAGAAGGGAATGGAACACATCAAAGAAGAACAGAATGGAACACATCAAAGAAGAAAGGAATGGAACACATCAAAGAAGTGACTTCCACTACAGAGTCATGTCTGTTTTTAATGCAGTGACTTCCACTACAGAGTCACGTCTGTTTTTAATGCAGTGACTTCCACTACAGAGTCATGTCTGTTTTTAATGCAGTGACTTCCACTACAGAGTCACGTCTGTGTTTAATGCAGTGACTTCCACTACAGAGTCATGTCTGTTTTTAATGTAGTGACTTCCACTACAGAGTCATGTCTGTTTTTAATGCAGTGACTTCCACTACAGAGTCATGTCTGTTTTTAATGCAGTGACTTCCACTACATTGTCATGTCTGTTTTTAATGTAGTGACTTCCACTACAGAGTCATGTCTGTTTTTAATGCAGTGACTTCCACTACAGAGTCATATCTGTTTGTAATGCAGTGACTTCCACTACAGAGTTAGCTTCCTTGTGAATATTTGCACACACGGTGTAATTTCCCTGAACCGGAGCCACGTATAAGTTAAAGCGACCTTACCCGGAGCCGCAGTGGAGGTTGTGTTCCCAGTTTTGTAAAACACAGAGTCTCAGCTGTTTTGGCTCTGAGAGGTTTTGACTTTCTGGCTGAGACATAAAGTCAGTGAAGTCGATGTGAGCGGTGCCACGAAGGCTCCGAGCCAGGAGTCATAACCTCCATGTATATGTATAACCGTCCAGACTGCACCGGCCAGACTGCTGTATAATCAGTTCAGCAGCCAGACTGTAACAGGTCTGCTGTGATGGTGCAGTTTGTTCTTGAAGGGGTTTAAATAAAATCACAGTGAGTATCAAATTTAGACTAATCTTAAAAAAATCAAACATCCTCTGTAGTTTTTGGGGTTTGTATATGCTCTTGGGTATTTCATCAGGAGACAAAAGGGGTCAAAATAACAAAAAAATCAAGTTCCTTATGGAGCATGAAAGAAAAAACTAAATATGACAGCTCAATAATAAGAGTCACTGGGGAGGTCTGCAGAGGTAGGGGCCCAACTGTGGAGGGGCTCCACTGGGGAGGTCTTCAGAGGTAGAGGCCCGACTGTGGAGGAGCTTCACTGTGGAGGTCTGCAGAGGAAGGGCCCTAACTGTGGAGGGGCTCCACTAGGAAGGTCTGCAGAGGTAGGGGCCTGACTGTGGAGGTCTGCAGAGACAGGGGCCTGACTGTGAAGCTCTGCAGAGATAGGGGCCTGACTTTGGAAGTCTGCAGAAATATAGGCCTGACTGTGGAGGAGCTTCACTAGGGAGTTCTGCAGAGGAAGGGCCCTGACTGTGGAGGTCTGCAGAGATATGGGCCTGACTGTAGTGGTCTGCAGAGGTAGGGGCCTGACTGTTGAGGGGCTCCACTGCGGAGATCTGTGGTGGAAGGGGTCTGACTGTGGAGGTCTGCAGAGATAGGAACTTCACTGGGGAGGTCGGCAGAGATAGGGGTCTGACTGTGGAGGTCTGCAGAGATAGGGGTCTGACTGTGGAGGGGGCTGACATTAGTGGTCTGCAGAAGTACGGGCCTGACCGTGGAGGTCTGCAGAGGAAGGGGCCTGACTGTGGAGGTCTGCAGAGATAGGGGCCTGACCGTGGAGGTCTGCAGAGATAGGGGCCTGACTGTGGAGGGGGCTGACATTAGTGGTCTGCAGAAGTAGGGGCCTGACCGTGGAGGTCTGCAGATATAGGGGCCTGACTGTGGAGGTCTGCAAAGACAGGGGCCCGACTTTGGAGGTCTGCAGAGATAGGGGCCTGATTGCTGAGGTCTGCAGAGGTAGGGGCCTGACTGTGGAGGGGCCTGATTGCGGAGGTCTGCAGAGATAGGCGCCTGACAGTGGAGGTCTGCAGAGATAGGCGCCTGACAGTGGAGGTCTGCAGAGATAGGGGCCTGAATGTGGAGGAGCTTCACTAGGGAGTTTTGCAGAGGAAGGGGCATGACTGTGGAGGTCTGCAGAGGTAGGGGCCTGACTGTTGAGGGGCTTCACTGTGGAGGTCTGCAGAGGTAGGGGCCTGACTGTTGAGGGGCTCCACTTGCGAGGTCTGCAGAGGTAGGGGCCTGACTGTTGAGGGGCTTCACTGGGGAGGTCTGCAGAGGAAGGGGCCTGACTGTGGAGGTCTGCAGAGATAGGAACTTCACTGGGGAAGTCGGCAGAGATAGGGGTCTGACTGTGGAGGTCTGCAGAGATAGGGGCCTGACCGTGGAGATATGCAGAGATAGGGGCCTGACTGTGGAGGTCTGCAGAGATAGGGGCCTGACCGTGGAGATATGCAGAGATAGGGGTCTGACTGTGGAGGTCTGCAGAGGTAGGGGCCTGACCGTGGAGGTCTGCAGAGATAGGGGCCTGACCGTGGAGGTCTGCAGAGATAGGGGCCTGACTGTGGAGGTCTGCAGCTCTACCGTATTGGTGTATCAGAGAGCTGATTGGCTGAGTCCCTCCTCTGTCACGTCAGTAAATATTCCTGTTAACGTCTCAATTTGTGTTTTTTAGTCTTTTATCCCCCCCCCCCGTCTTTCAGCGGTGATAATGTGAATGGAACATAAATCAAATTATAAACAGAGTCCTTGTTTATGACCCCCAGCTGCTTTGTCAGGCCCTCCTGTTAAACTGACACATGTACAGCTCCTCAGCAGCAGTAAGAAAGCCCCTCGGCTCGGTGTGCTGAGCTGTGACTCAAATAATGACTTGTGTTTTTCTTTTTTATTCGGGTCGGCTTCGTTTGATTAATTGCGGGAAGGAGGCCGGCGGCTGCAAACGTTCCTGTCATGAGACAAAATGAAAGAAAACCACACGACTGCAGCGTGTTGTGCCGTTTCTGCTTTTCAATGTGCAATTTAAAAGTTCAGATCAGTTTTATTTTGACTTTTATGACCGCTGTGCGACTGAAAACCTGCTGAAAGCCTCTTTGTGTTCCTGATATTCATTTTTATCCTGTCTTTTTTTTCCTTACAGGTACGTGCTTTTCTTTCTCTCCGCACAATAATATGCAAATTCTCTCCCTGGGTGTGTCACTCATTGCCTGTTTTATTGTGGAGTAATGAGCCAGGGTGAATGGAAAACAAAAAACAAGTGATTCCTGCGGTTTCTTTCAACTCTGCTTTTGTCACTTGTTGTTTTTTTTTTTTATTTCTGACTCAGTAAAGCTGATTCTTTTTATTTAAATTAAAAATGTAAAAATACACACGGATCACCGAAGAGGTCGACGAGCCACAGGACCAGGGGTCAGAGGGGTCAGAGAGGTCAGAGGGGTCAGAGAGGTCAGAGGGGTCAGGGTCTTTTTGTGACTGTTGATTCGTCTCAAATCATTACAAAATGACTCAAACTAAGAATCAGAATCAGCTTTATTCGCCAAGTAAACCTTGGTGCAGTCTTAGACTCAGACCTTAATTTCAGCAGCCACATTAAGACAATTACAAAGTCAGCCTACTATCACCTTAAGAATATATCAAGGATTAAAGGACTCATGTCTCAGCAGGATGCAGAAAAACTCCTCCATGCATTTATCTTTAGCAGACTAGACTACTGTAACGGGGTCTTTACAGGACTCCCTAAAAAGTCCATCAGACGGCTGCAGCTCATACAGAATGCTGCTGCTCGAGTCCTAACAAGGACCAACAAAGTAGACCACATCACTCCAGTTCTTAGATCCCTACACTGGCTTCCTGTCTGTCAGAGAATAGACTTTAAAATCCTGCTAATGGTTTATAAAGACCTGAATGGTTTAGGCCCAAAATACATTGCTGATCTGCTACTACTGTATGAACCACCTGGACCTCTGAGGTCATCAGGTCCTGGTCTGCTTTCAGTCCCTAGAGTCAGAAGGAAACATGGTGAAGCAGCGTTTAGTCATTATGCACCACATATCTGGAACAAGCTCCCTGAAAGCTGCAGGTCTGCTCCAACTCTCACCTCTTTTAAATCAAAGACTAAGACTTTTTTATTTACCTCTGCCTTCCTATCTTAGATTATTTTAACCCACTTTAAATTAAAATTTTAATGTAATTTTTAATATATTTCTAATTTTCCTTTTCTTTTCTGTTTTATCATATTTGTCATTTTAATTATGTTCTTTTATGCCTGTCTGAATGTCTCCAATGCTTTTAATGTGTTAATGTAAAGCACATTGAGTTGCCCTCGTGTATGAAATGCGCTATACAAATAAAGCTGCCTTGCCTTGCCTTGCCTTGCCTTGCCAAGTATGCTTGAACACACAAGGAATTTGACTTTAGTAAACTGTGCTCTCTTTGTACAAGGCATAGGAATAAGAATAAGACCTACAATAAAAAATATAATAACAATAACTTCAGCTATAAATACAAAGAAACAACAAATAGGCTTGACTAATATGAACAGGCTAAAATAATATGATAGTGCAGTGGTGAGTTGCAGAGGTAGTTTTACATTATAAAAATAGAAGTTAAATAATAAAATAAATAGAAATATGGAATTCTGCTTGGAGAATTGTTGCATTGTATATTTACAGAGAGTATTGATCTGACAGGTGTGACACTGTTATGGTTTAGTGTTCATCAGAGTGACAGCCTGGGGGAAGAAGCTGTTCTTATGGCGGGTTGTTTTGGCGCTCAGTGATCTGTAGCGCCTGACGGAGGGGAGGAGTTTGAAGAATTTGTGTCCAGGGTGTGAGGGGTCAGCGGTGATGCTACCTGCCCGTTTCCTGGCCCGGGACCGGTACAAGTCCTGGATGGGGGGCAGGTCGACACCGATGATTTTTTCTGCAGTCCTTATAGTCCGCTGAAGTCTGTGTTTGTCTAGTTTGGTTGCAGATCCAAACCAGACAGTGATGGAGGTGCACAGAACAGACTGGATGATGGAGGTGTAGAACATGATCAGCAGCTCCTGGGGCAGGTTGAACTCTTCCTGAGTTGACGCAGGAAGTACATCCTCTGCTGGGCCTTTTTTCTGATAGTGTCTATGTGGGAGGTCCACCTCAGGTCCCGGGAGATAGTGGATCCCAGGAACCTGAAAGAGTCCACAGAGAGGGAAAAGTCCCACGCAGAGACTATAAATACTAAAAGATGCAAAACTATCACCGAGGTCTGCAAGTCAAATACAAGAGACTGAGATAAAAGTACAAAGAAATGATAAGAGACAAACACAAAGAGACACAAAGGCTCAACAGGTCAGCATCTTTTTGTGGAGTTAGTTAAACTACATCAGAAAGACACAAAGCTTCTTCAACAGGCGTCAAACCAACAATAAAGATGTAGAAGTGACTGTAAAGACTCACAAAGAGAGGGAGAGAGAGAGAGAGTGAGAGAGAGAGAGAGAGAGAGAGAGACTAATGATGGAAATGAAACAACAACAAAATGCAACCAAATTGCTAAAAGACAGGATAACCAAAGATGTATATGTGTGCAACCATAATAAGAAGCACAATTGGGAATCAGTGTGTCCTAAAAAAAGGTGCAAATCAGCCAAACACAAGGAGACACAGAGAGGGACAGTATGACCACAAAGAGACACAAAGAGGGACAGTATGACCACAAAGAGACACAGAGAGGGACAGTTTGACCACAAAGAGACACAGAGATGGACAGTTTGACCACAAAGAGACACAGAGAGGGACAGTTTGACCACAAAGAGACACAAAGAGGGACAGTATGAACACAAAGAGACACAGAGAGGGACAGTTGGACCACAAAGAGAAACAAAGAGGGACAGTATGACCACAAAGAGACACAAAGAGGGACAGTTTGACCACAAAGAGACACAGAGAGGGACAGTATGAACACAAAGAGACACAAAGAGGGACAGTTTGACCACAAAGAGACACAGAGAGGGACAGTTTGACCACAAAGAGACACAGAGAGGGACAGTTTGACCACAAAGAGACACAGAGAGGGACAGTATGACCACAAAGAGACACAAAGAGGGACAGTTTGACCACAAAGATACACAAAGAGACACAGAGAGGGACAGTTTGACCACAAAGAGACACAAAGAGGGACAGTATGACCACAAAGAGACACAAAGAGGGACAGTATGACCACAAAGAGACACAAAGAGACACAAAGAGACACAGAGAGACACAGAGAGGGACAGTATGACCACAAAGAGACACAAAGAGGGACAGTATGACCACAAAGAGACACAGAGAGACACAAAGAGACACAGAGAGACACAGAGAGGGACAGCATGACCACAAAGAGACACAGAGAGACACAAAGAGACACAGAGAGACACAGAGAGGGACAGTATGACCACAAAGAGACACAAAGAGGGACAGTTTGACTACAAAGAGACACAGAGAGGGACAGTATGAACACAAAGAGACACAAAGAGGGACAGTATGACCACAAAGAGACACAAAGAGGGACAGTTTGACCACAAAGAGACACAGAGAGGGACAGTTTGACCACAAAGAGACACAGAGAGGGACAGTTTGACCACAAAGAGACACAGAGAGGGACAGTATGACCACAAAGAGACACAAAGAGGGACAGTTTGACCACAAAGAGACGTGTAAAAGTAACTACTACAGAGACCCAACCCAGACGTCATGATGAATGTGTTTACAGGGAAGAAGTTCTTTCTTGTGCTGGAGTTGGATCTGGTCCAGGTTTTATTGCTGATTCATACTTCTGTATTTTGGTCTTCATCACGCTGACGAGGAAACGAAGTGATCTGATAAATAAACACGTGTGTAGAGGGGAAGAAGTCGTCTCTGTCGTCTTCCAGCGTGCGTGTGTGTTTCTCTCCAGGAGGGCCGGGAGCTCTTCCCAGTCTGCCTCTGAGGCCTGTCGTCATAAGTCAGGGAAAGTTTTGGAGGTGAGAATCTGCATAATGAAATAATAAAGAGCGAACTTTGAGTCACGACAGGAGACTAACTTCTTGGTTTTTCAGTTTGGCAGCTCTCTCTTTGTTTCCCTTTTTTTTTTTTTTTTGCCTGGATTCCTTTTTATCTGCAGACATTTGTGACTCCGCCGGCTCTTGATTACTTTTTTAAAGACTATTTTAAGCCTTGAGTGGTTCAGTTTTTAACTTTTGTTGCTAAGCAATGTTGGCCAAAACTCTGCTTATTGGCTAGAGCTGGCACTTTTGCCTGGCAACATTACCTGATTGTGTATTCTGGAGACACCGGCGAGGGCTTCCAGTTGCAGAAAAACCATTCGGCAAAAGATGGCCGGGGCTGCGGCATCATGTCTGTTACCAAAGGCTCTGTATTAATTCTACCAGCTTGTCCCTAAACGCATCACGTCTGGGCGTGAAGATCGAGTGCTTGACTTGAATAAGACGTCGTTTCCAGGCTGAATTGGACTTTGAATAAACTCCAGACAAGGCAGGCAGACAGACGCAGGCCTCCGGTGCAGAGGATGAAAACCTGCTGCAGAAGGAGGATCAATTAAGAAGCTGGCTTATGTGTGAATTTTTAACAAGTTTAAGAGGGGGAAGAGTCTGTCTAGACGATGTCAGGCTGTGGTTTTTTAACACCAGATAATCTGAAACCACCTGGAGAGCTTCTGGCTGTGTGAAATTAACCAGCGCTGATTACCAAAACACCAGAAACAAACGTCCGTAAAAATAAAACCCTGGATAAAAACAACATAAAACATGCTGCTTCGCTGGGAGGGGAGCCAGATTTAGTCCTGGAGATCTACCACTAGGTCTGCTGCAGTGCCCCTAAGCAGGGAAATAAATCAGGTGTGTTTTATTGGTGCAGCATCTGCACAGGTAGGAGTGTTTACAGACAACCTACATGCTGCGAGTAGCATAAAAATGTGGTTTTATTATCTCTCCTTGAATAAAAAAAGTACATATCTCTTCTGTTGGAGAGTTTCTGTCTCTACAAAACAAAAGAGAGGACTGGATGCACGCAGGGATCAGGGTCTGGAGCAGATTTTAAATGAGGAACAGTCACATCAAACAGTGAATGCATTTAAGGCTGCTGATTTTCAGGTCTTATCTGTTGCATTTGTTACCTCCATTTATCAGGCTGTCCTAATAAGTCTCTAAAGACTCCTTCTTCTGATCTACAAAGCTCTGAATGGTCACACAAAGACCTCATATTACCCCTCTAGAACGCTCTACTCCCAACATTCAGGCTTGCTCATCGTACCTAAAGTCTCTAAAAGTAGTATGGGAGGTCGAGCCTTCAGTTATCAGGCCCCTCTCCTTTGGAATCATCTACCAGTCAGGGTCCGGGAGGCAGACACCCTCTCTACTTTTAAGAGTAGGCTTCAAACTTTCCTTTTTGATAAAGCTTATAGTTAGAGCTGGATCAGGCTTGGACCAGGTCTTAGTTATGCTGCTATAGGCTTAGACTGACATACTGGGATCCTGTCTTTCCCTCTCTCTCCTCTCTCTGCCTGTCTCTCACTTTAACTCTTCCTGTCCCATTAAAGTTACTAACCATAGACCTTTCTGGAGTCCCTGAGCTCCCTTGTCTCGTAGGTTCCTCTGGATCTCTGCTGTAGATTCCTTTTTTGGGGTCTGTTATTCATCCTTTCTTTCTTTCTTTCTTTCTTTCATTCTTTCTTTCTTTCTTTCCTTCTTTCCTTCTTTCTTTTTTCTTCTTTCTTTCTTTCCTTTTTCTTCTTTCTTTCATTCCTTTCTTCCGTCCTCCTTTCTTTTTTCTTCTTTCTTTCTTTCCTTTTTCTTCTTTCTTTCTTTCTTTCCTTTTTCTTCTTTCTTTCATTTCTTTCTTACTTTCTTTCTTTCATTCTTTCTTTTTTTCTTATTTTCTTCTTTCTTTCCTTCTTTCTTTCTTTCTTTCTTTCTTTCTTTCTTTCCTTCTTTCTTTCTTTTTTTTTCTTTCTTTCTTTCTTTCTTTCTTTTTCTTTCCTTCTTTCTTTCTTTCTTTCTTTCTTCTTTCTTTCTTTCCTTCTTTCTTTCTTTCTTTCCTTCTTTCTTTCTTTCTTTTTTTTCTTTCTTTCTTTCTTTCTTTCTTTCTTTCTTTCTTTCCTTCTTTCTTTCTTTCTTTTTTTTTCTTTCTTTCTTTCTTTCTTTCTTTCTTTCCTTCTTTCTTTCTTCTTTCTTTCCTTCTTTCTTTTCTTCTTTCCTTTTTCTATACTTTTTTGATTCCCTTCCTTCTTTCTTTCTTTCTTCTTTCTTTCCTTCTTTCTTTCCTTCTTTCTTTCTTTCTTCTTTCTTTCTTTCCTTCTTTCTTTCTTTCCTTCTTTCTTTCTTTCTTTCTTTTCTTCTTTCTTTCTTTCCTTCTTTCATTCATTAATTCTTTCTTTCGTTCTTTCATTCTTTCATTCGTTACTTATATCATTATTTTCTTTCCTTCTTTCTTTCTGTCTTTCTTTCCTTCTTTGTTTCTTTCTTTCTTTCATTCTTTCTTTCTTTCTTTCTTTCTTTCTTTCTTTTTTTCTTTCTTTCTTTCTTTCTTTCTTTCTTTCTTTCCTTCCTCCCTTCCTTCCTTCTTTCTTTCTTTCCTTCTTTCTTTCTTTCTTTCTTTCTTTCCTTCATTCTTTCTTTCCTTCCTTCCTCCCTTCCTTCTTTCTTTTATTGCTTTCTTTCTTCCCTTTTTCCTTACTTCCTGTCCTTTCTTTTCTTTCCTGCTTTCTTTACTTCTCTCTCTTTTTTTCCTTCTTACTTTCCTACCTTTGCTCTTTCACTCTTTCCCTTTTCATTTAATTTAATCCTTTCTTTCTTTCTTTCTTTCTTTCTTTCTTTCTTTCTTTCTTTCTTTCTTTCTTTCTTTCTTTCTTTCTTTCTTTCTTTCTTTCTTTCTTCCTTCACCCTCTGTCTCCTTTTTTTATCCCCTCCTTTCCTCTATCATTCTTTCACCATGTATTCTCTTTTTCTTTCTTCTGGTCTCCCTCTCTTCTCTCTTTTCTTAGACCTTTCTGGAGTCCCTGAGCTCCCTTGTCTCGTAGGTTCCTCTTGATCACTGCTGCTGTGGATAATTTTGAATGTCACTGAGAATCAAATTTAATTATTATTATTATTTATTTTAAGTTATATTTTTTTTGCCTTTTTGCCTTTATTTTATAGGACAGCTGCAGAGAGACAGGACATGTGGGGAGTAGAGAGCGGGGGAAGACATGCAGGAGGACTGTAGCCTCTGTATGTGGGGCGCTTAGACCGCCAGACCACCAGCGCCCCAAATGTAATGATTTTTAAAGCCATTTAAGGCCTTAATTTTTCACAAAACCAATTGAAGGACTATTAATGCTTCTTAATGCCCTGCAGAAACTTCTTCCAGGAGGGTCTGATGAAGACTGGAGGCAGTAACGGCAAGACAGAGCTGCAGACTGAGACGTTTCATGTGATTTCAGAATCACAAAGTGCTGCAATTCATGTAGAAAACGATTGATATAGTGAGTTTATTCACCTCTAGTGAATAAAAGAACATCTTTTTTTAAATTGCATGATAGAAAATAGAGATTTTTCTAACTTAAAGTTGCAAATTCAATCCCATTTTGCAACAATAAAGCAAAATAACACCAAAAAGAAATGAATAAAAACACATTTAAAGCTCTGAGGATTATTATCAGCTCATTTCCCTTCCCAAATGCACAAATTTCAGCACAAATATCAGCTCATTAAATCCAGAATAGTGCAATAAAGTACTCTCTTCACGGTGCATTCCTCAGATCCTCCTGTAGGTGTCGCTCTCTGTCATGTTTTGGCTGCCCTGTGAGTGGCTGTTTCTACATTTACAGCACCTGATCAGCTACAACAAGCACATTTTTATCAAAAATACATGAGCCTGATTATATGCAGACAGCAATCCTCCACACAGAGGAGGAAACTTAAACTTCCACTGACCAATGCACACACAGCTCCTTCTTTTGCTTCAGAGGAGCAAACTCATGTTTCTGTACATGCTGCTGGACACCGAGCTGTAGAGGAGAGAGGATGCCATACATTGAAGTGCAAAGAGGAAATGCACATTAAAGTGGTTTGCATGCCATAAAGTGGTTAAAAGGACACGTAGAGAACTATATGTGTGGACTCGAGTCACGTGACTTGAACTCAAGTCAGATTGAGTCACAATTTTCATGCCTTTGGACTCCACTTGGACTTTGGCATCAGTGACTTGGGACTTGACTCTAATGACTTGAAAATACTTGAGATTTTAAGCATTAGATGATTTAAAATGACTGTACAGCGTCTCCAGAAGTTCATATGTTGTTGCACTGCTTACACCCTGACTGGTATGTCAGGTCTTATTTGAGTTTTCTACCTCTTTCAACAAAATATTCAAATAAGAGTCGATGTAAGCACCGAATGAAGACCAGTGTGACTAAGTCTCATCACACTGGCTTTTATTATATTTAAAGAATCAAACAATTCAAAATGCATTTGTTGTATTTGTCAAATTTAATAGATTGTTGCAGTTTTAGAAATGGCATTTTATTTGGTAAACAGTGCTTATGACTTGGGACTTGACTTGTCTTTACTTGAGACTTGACTCAAGACTTGGGATTTCCCCTCCTGTTATGTTGCGGGTCAAATTGACCCTTTTTAAATTCAAAAAGCCCTCTGCATGTTCATAACACATAGATACTATTTGTGGGTTAATTTGACCCGGCACTCAAAGTGGAGACTAAAAGGAGTCAGAAGAAGTGTCAAATCCTAATTGTTTCTTTGCAACTGTGTGACATATTTCACACCAACACACACACACACACACCCTTTCTCTTAACCTCACCTGTAAAGTGTGAGAATGCAGGTGACCGGAACCATGCTCTGTTAGAATTAAAGATATGAACTGGACGTTGCCCTCCAAAGTCTTTCACTTGAATTTATTTTTTAGTCACCAGGAGCATGGAACGATGAGTGCATTCATGTCAAAAGCAGGACATGTACATTAGCAGGGGTGGACTTAAGAAAATTAACAACTTCAGCGGTGGCGGTCAAGAAAACATGCAACAAACTTTTATAAGCCTCTGTATTGTTATGTTAGTGTGACCTGGAAG